>NW_015386427.1:5845078-5864484 GCF_001527695.2 Protobothrops mucrosquamatus
GAATAATAAATCTAGCAAATTTCAGCTGAATATGATCTAGGTTTCACCACAGTTTTTTTTTCAATTACTTGTCCTGAATCTCTTTTAAGGCAAAGATAGCAAGGATAACAGAATAATAGAGTTTGAAGGGACCTTAGAGGTCTTCTAGTCCTACCACCTGCTCAAGTAAGAGACCTTATACCATTTCCTACAGGTGGCTATCCAGTATCTTCTTAAAAATCTCCAGTGATGGAGCACCACAACTTCTGAAGGCAAGCCGTTCCACGGCTTTATTATTCTCATTTTTAGGAAATTTATCATTAGTTCTAGATGAGGAGCAATTTCCAAATTATTTAGAAAAATGAATGTTTATTAAGCAGATCAAGTGCCGAAAATATCCCATACCAGCTTAAAAATAAAGATTAGAGAAAGTTGTTTTTAAAAGCTTAAAAAAAAGCTTTGCTTGCTATTTTGTATGTCAAGCTTGGTATAATACAGAAAAATTATAACCTGCCCTTGTGATGCAATGCACTTTGCTGCCTCTGAGTTTTTTAAGGTACCCAGGTGGGTAGTCCTGCTTCTTGGCAAGGATCTTTTAATAATATAGGTGAAACCTGGTCTCTTATAAGCAGGATACAGAAAAGTGATCACGAACTATCATTGCTGCTTTAGCTCATTGGTTTTCTGAAGTGCCAGAAGACTTTGCCAAACTGCTTGGCAAACTTGTTCTTTCTGTAAACTACCCATCCCAATCCCTGGCAAACTCATTTATATCAGGGTTGTAATTTTCTGGCAATACTTTACATTAGTTAGTTGGCAGTGTTAGCAGAAGCAGGCTGGGAGATTGCCACTGCGATTGGCAAATTATAAGATGAGGATGCATAGGAAAAAAAAATCTATGTTCTTATATGCTTATACGCCATACACTAAGCTTTTGGAGCAGAATCTGGAAATGTTAGCTTGAAGCCCATTCACTGACTGGCAAGAGATTTAAGCCCACCCCAATCGTGTAGAATTTAAATTAGGTTTGCGCCAAGAATGCTTATTCAGAGTGTTGAGAACTGAACTGTATTTCTAGGCATGCTGGCAGGACCAGAATAGAAATATTATATTTCATTAGTACAAGAGAGAGAACAGTTAAGGCTTATGGCTGATCATGGTTAAGAAGTTGAGAAAGTGAATAAAGCTCAGAGCAGTGTTAACCCTGCCCCCTCAAGAAGTCTAATAGGTATAAGGTGATAAATTTCACTGGCCTGCTGCTGTCACAGAGTCCATTACACCATTCAACTGTTCCCCTCAACATTGTTCCACGTGGAATCGAAATGGTAGGTTCTATATTGTCTGAAGAAGAAGAAGAAGCCATTATTATTATTATTATTATTATTATTATTATTAATAATAATAATAATAATAATACTGAATCTATGAAATACTTTGAAAAGCTACAAAGTGGTTTAAAGACTCCTGATTTCATTCATAAATAAAACAGAAACTGAACAATTGCATTGTCAGCTCTATGCAAAAGGCATACATATAGCAAAAAGAATATTGAGAACCTTAAATGATGCACAGCGAAAGGAGCAAGCAGGGTTCGGAGGGGGCTACAGCTCAATGGATCCGATCCAGGTTTTCAGCAAGTCATTGAAAGACACAATGGGTACACCATGCTTCTGTGCATGGCTTTCATTGACTACAAAAAGGCACTTGACTCAGTATTTCAGCAAGCAATAATTAATGCATTGTTCAGCCAAGGCATAGATACTGCTTACATAAATTTACTACAATCAATATATGAAAAAACAATGGCAATAATTTACTTTAATGATCAACATAGAACAAGGTGTATGACAAGGCAATACAATATCACCTATCCTTTTGTCAGTCTACCTCGAAAAAGTATTTCACAAATTAGACTGGGCAAAAGATGCAATAAAAATCAATGGCACCTATTTAAATTGTTTAAGATTTGCAGATGATGTTGTTCTCTTCTCACAAGACCCAGAAGAACTACAAAGACGCATATAAGAGCTGCACAAAGCTGGAGAACCATTTGGCTTAAAAATAACCCTTATAAAGAGCCAGGTTATATTTAATAAATTCATTAAAGAAAGAAACAAATATATATGTGGAGAAGAACTGGACATAGTATACCACTTCACATACCTTGGCCAATGGATCTCAATGGATACAATAAAGGAAACTGAACAGCGTGTTAAATGTGGTTGGCGGGCATTCAGCAAGCTGAGCATATTTTTCAAAAACAACCTCTCCCTATGCCTGAAGAGAAAAGTTTTTGATCAGTATATGCTACCTACTGGTGAAATATAGACACTAACTTCACAATTGATATAAAAGCTATAAGTGGCACAAAGAACAATGGAAAGATACACGCTCAGCATTACAAGACAAGAGAGCAAGTCCTGCACATGGATTAGAGAACAAACCAAAGTATATGATATCATTAAGAGAGTAAAAGAATTGAAATGGAAATGGGCTGGTCACATAGCAAGAAGAACTGATGGCAGGGGGACCAAGGACGTCATAGAATGGATCCCACTTGATAAAAAGCATCCACGAAAGAGACCTAAAACAAGATGGATGGACGACATCAACAAGAATTGTGGACCCAATTGAAAGCTCAGGACTGTATAGGTTGGAAACATATGGAAGAAAGCTCAGGACTGTATAGGTTGGAAACATATGGAAGAGGCCTTTATCCAGCAGTGGATAGACAGTGGCTAAAATGATAATAATGATGTATGTAGGATGGAAATAGCAATAGCACTTACACTTTATAGCATTCTCTGGGTGGCTTACAATATCAGTATATTGCCCCTAATAATCTGGGTTCTCATTTTACTGATCTTGGAAATACCTGCAATACTGCATTCTAACCATTGCATCCCCAAGGGTCCTGTGAGGCTGTTGCTATAAGCCTAACACAGACAGTATTTTAGGACTGCTGTCATCTCCATCTATCAAAATTGTGCATATATTTATGACTCTTGGTGACTGATAAGCAATTTAAACAATATAAAACAACCAAAAATATTTTTAAAACAATAAAAATACAAAAACAGATAATTATAACCAATTCATAAAGTTAGCCCAAGTAATCATATCTACTATAATAACACTTAGTCCAGCCCTATGCTTGTTGTACCAGACTCCTAGGCTTTGGGCCCATTGGCAAAATCATGTTTTAAAGATCTTTCAAAAGTCTAGCAAAGTCATGCATAATATCATATATAATGATTTTTTTTATTCTATAAGTGATCCAGTCAATATTGGAAGAGTGAATTTTTTAAAAAGATTTTTTCTTGTCTCCATCACATAATTACTTCAATTAACTATGTTACTGCCTTCTATTGTATTTATATTATGAGCACTAGAATGCATTTTGTTGACAAATAAATCTGCTGAAGAATTGAGAACTCTAATCTTGTACAGATCCTGGATGATTTTAAAAGCAGTGATATTTCAATATTCTGATATTTCAATATTCAGTGTTTCAAATTCTGTGAAATCTATCCAAAGGTCTCAGTGCTTTGAGAAATGTCAATACTTTGAGATTCATAAATGAATGAACTGGGTGCAGGAAAGACAGACATTTTAGGCATTCTTACACATGCCTGACCCTTTCATTCCCTATTCTATCATAGTCCTATAATGCAGGCTCTGTATATAGTGGATATAGATATATAGTGGATATTAGTGAATATAGGGAGCACTTATGGTTTGGTGATTAAGGGCTGGAGTAGAGTTAGGGAAAAAAAACCTCAGGTTCAAATCTCTGTAAGCCAATAATGATTTATCAGCTCAAGCCACATCACAAAATTATTGTGCTAGGTGAAAATTGGAAGAGAAAAAGCTCCAAGTAAGATATAAATCAAACCATAATAATACAATATAGATGCTGTGGACTGAAAGCAGGGGAAGCTACTTTATATCACTTTGATCAGACTCCTGTCTCTGTAGATGTTGGTAGTTGGTGACATTTTACTCATCCATGGACACTGTTTCCAAATACCTTAATGAAGACTGAAGAGAGGTTAATGGACCCCAATATTTTCAACTAGTATAAACTGTTTCACCTCTTGGAATTCATTTCAGAATTATGATATGTGACTTGCAATGGTGTGTGGTAGGGATAGTAGTATTACTATTTTAAATGAGGAAATTTGATCATCAAAGCACTACTTTATTTCATTCACAAGAAACTATTACTCAAAATCTATTAGCTGCTTTTGTTTAAATGTCCATCTATAGTTCCCAGTGCAGTTTTCTTTTTTTCTTTTTAATTCCTCTTTTAATTCCTGACACAATACTTTTGGATGGTTTTTGACTGACATTTTCAATAAAAAGTGTACAATAGCTTCATACTGTCTGACTTCCAAAGTCAAGACATCTGATGGGTATATTAGTGTATTGTTATCTTTTATCCTCTGATAAGATTATAAAATGAATAACAAAGGAAGTTCCTTTTCCCTTTGGGGAGAATCTTTCAGCTGACAAAAAGAGTAAGGCTGCCTTGTACCAAATCCATTGAGATCCTGAGATAAGACTCACTTACATGTCACTGAAGCTTGTACCACAGAATGTAATATTAAAGGTTATGTCTCATTCTGCTCAAGCAGAATTTCCTAACTCGAGAACATGAGCAGAGACAGCCTATTGAGATTTGACATGACAACCATGCTCATCTTACTGAGATACAGCTTAGACTACAGATGTCCGTTTATAGTGGAAAAATATGTCAACCCTTTGAAGTACTTGAAGTATGTATTTCTGCAGGGAATTATTCCCACCCCCTTCCTGCTTCTTTCAGAACATGAGATTTCAGAACTCTGTGTGTGTGTGTGTGTGTGTGTGTGTGTGTCTATTCCATCTCCCCTTCATTCACATTTTAGATATGGTAGCCCAAGCTAAACTTCTAATGTTAATGAAATTCTTATTTTCATAAGTGGGATTTGCATTCTTCAAGTGCTGGAATGAACATGGAATATCATTCTCTCTGTGTCTCTCTCCCTTTCTCCCTCCCTCCCTTCTTCTTTCTCCTGTCTCCTTTTTCTCTCTCCACTATTTCTATTTCTATTTCTATTTCTATTTCTATTTCTATTTCTATTTCTATTTCTATTTCTATTTCTATTTCTATTTCTATTTCTATTTCTATTTCTATTTCTATTTCTATTTCTATTTCTATTTCTATTATTTATATTTCTATTTCTCACACACACACGCACAAACACACACATTGACATGAGTGAAACCCATTTGTTGATCATATGCTAAATATTTCTTTCCACATTTTTGACTTTGGGTAAAAGTGTACTTACAATTTTGTTTAATTTTCTATTTGTTTGGCCAAACATAACATTTTATGAAATATGTTTTTGACATTTATAGGATACTGGATCCTTCCACTTGCCTGAGATTGATTAAATAATTTCTACAAATCCATTATATATTTGTCATCAAATCTGGCTTCCAATCTTATTATCCAGTTGTCCAAATGCCAGCTCCCTGTATGACAATCTGGAGTCGGGTCTCAAGGGGTCAAATTTAAAGTTGGAAAAATGGCGAAAAAATAAATCAATCTCCATAATTTGCCAATTCTTACTGTATTCTAGTGATGTGAGTTAGATATTGCCACTCAGATGACCTTTCCCATCTGAAACAACCTAAAACCCATTTAGAAATGTATTTTTTTTTATCATACTAAAACCTTCAGGTATTATCAACTATTTGTACTTCTCAGCCTCATTTTTACACTTGCCTGCCTGTTGGACTAAATGGACTATATTCTTTAAGACACAAATTGCCAGTTCTCCATGGAGAACAATAGGCTTCTAATAGAGTTAACCAGCCTTTACATGACCAGCTGCTCCTGCATTGTGACTGAAGGCTCTGTGAACAGGCATTAAGATAATTTTGAATGTATTGGCAAGTACTGGGCATGTTTTAAATCTCTTTAACAATTTTTTCTCTCTCGCTGATGGGTGTAAGGTACCACAGTATCCTTGAGGCATCCTTACTCCTCTATGAAATTAGATGCAATGCAATCTCCGGGAATAATCCCCCTAGTGAGATTTGTGGCGAAGAAAAAAAGAATTGTATTTTTATTAATCTGCTTATGTTTCAAAGCAATAGTTCTCAGTGCTTGTTTAGAGACATTTACACATGATTTACCAACTTTTACTTTGTGCTTGAAAAACAATATTTGAATGCATTCTTGGTTCTAAGGTATAAAAATATATATATGTAACAGTCTTTTGCCAAGAATAGCTCTTAATCTGTAAGCAACACGATATACTCCAGATATTTCATCCAATTTATTATTTCATCCAAATCAGATTTATTAAATTACTTGTCTTACCTTAGAGACAAAACTTCTTGAAATGTATCTTTATGACAGTTCAGTTTTCAAAATGGAAACATTGACAACAAGCATGTATCTTAATAGAGTAGTGGTAATACAGCTAAGGATTTGACCACTTTAATATATAATGTATAGAAGGGAATTCAAAAGATGAATGCAAGAACCAATAATAGGTAAATTAAATTAGTATTGTCTCAAAAGTGTAGCACTATTGTGGTCTCAGACCAACTTCGCCTCAATGTTCATTTTTTTGTGGCATTATGGTTTTCTTCTATCATTTTGTAGTTTTATCAATGCTTCGGAGAATTTGAAAACTCAATCCATAAGTATAGGACAGAAATGTTGAGATATGTAGCATAACTATAAAAGGCAATGTTTTATTTCAGAAGCAATAAGAGGAGAGATAAGCAGAGCCTGGAGCTGGAAAAGGAAAAATCAAACCCCTTCTGTCAGGTCCCCAAATCCTTATTGTTTTCCTTGCATATATACTTTTGTGCTTTTGCTTTGGGGCCTGCCATTCTGCTGGGGGGAGGGCGGATATTTGCTTTTGCTTGGGTTAACATTCGCTTTCTGCTTTTCTTCTCCCACCTCTATCCACTTGAGAATGGAATGTGTCTCCCTTATCAGGGAGATGGTTACAGAAAAACAAAACTGGAGAAGACCTTGAGATGCCAGTTAACCACACATCGTATCACTTTTAGATTGGCTGGATTTCAAATGGAATTATGAGGAGGAGGAGGAATATTGCTGGTTTAACTATACCATTCAAGCAGGATTTTCCCCAGATCTCGCCTTGACTTCCCTACTGTCACTAACCCCTAATAAAAGTTTCCTTTTGAGACAATGCCTGTTTCAAGAGTTCTGCTTTCTTGGTTGGATAGCTGAGGTGGGTCCTTACACCTTCAAAAATTACTTTGGAAAGATACTTTGGAAATCACATTCCTTTTCATTTTTCAACATTACTGGTAATTTTTTATAGGTAGGCTGGAAACAAGTGTTCTCAAAGCCACTAGTTGATGGCTGCCATTTTCTTATAATGTCTCTCTTATGTTCTGCCTATAGCCACACTTTTTTGGGGGGTAGAAATTGCAGTTGTGAAGCACAACCTGGAAAGGAACTACTGCATGCAACATGTATCAGAGTATTCATTGCAATGTTTTTCCTTCAAATATTAATTTATCTTATATAAAAGTTCCATTGGTATACCTGAGTGAGTTTTACAAGGGAAACAGTCTACAGGTATGTGAGAAAATGTTAGATCCCTTTCTATCTGCCCATATCTTTTCCCAGTTTGATCTCTCTTCCTTCCACCCCTCCTTCTCTCCTTTCCTTGATTTGGAATCAGATTAATAATATACAATTAAGTTTGGAGTATTATTTTAATTGGTTTAATCTAGATATGATGGAGGAGGAAGAGGAGGAGGAGGAGGAGGTGGAGGAGGAATTTACTATAAACAAAAAGAAAAAAGCAAATACATATTTACTTAGCAGTTCTAGGTGCTGAGTTATTGCTCACCTTAAATTCAAGATATGCTGCAAAACAAAAATGGTTTGCATATCTGTCATAATACTAAATTTTGTTCTGGTACCTGAACTAAATATACTTTCAAAAATGTAAGAATCACCTGTTAATTTAATAACTTAATGCCCCACTTATTTTTCAATGTGCATCAAACACTGTACAATTTATTGGAATACTTTCTATCCAATCTACTCATTTTAATTCTTTCTCCCCACTTGCACCTTTCCAATATTCTTAGAAATGAACTCTTTGCACTTCCCCTTTCTTTCATTAATTAGTTGGCTGGTGGTCTACAGCCAACTCTGCAGCTCACTGAGCAGGCTAATATTAATATCTGAGCTTTGCACTTTAGGCAAATGCCACATTCCTTCTCTATATGAGCAAACCATTGCTCTGTAATGAGATAGTGACTTCCCCTATTTCTTTTTTAAAGAAAAATAAAGGAATGAATATCTCCAGCATATTCAGAAGTGGGTTTAAAAGAACTACACTCAACAAAGCATATACTTGTTCTATGAAACTTGGTTCTATTATTCAAATAAAACCAGTAGGGCATGAGACATTTTGGTTCAAAATTAATAAATGTGGAGAGGGGAGAATGAAGTTAAGTGAATCGGGGCTAGAAAATTCTAGCTTAATGTGATGGATATATCTGAATGGGAAAGCAGAAAAGATAAACAAGCCTATGCCATGAGCAAAGATTATGAACAGCAGAGATAAGAAATTCAAGTCAATTCTGAAGAGGTAATACTTCACTTGGAAACTGCCAAGCTGTGAAACTCCCATTGTGACAAGAATGAACCCTTCTACAAACTATATCTTCACTTGTTTTCTTGCAGACATTTCATTACCCAAACTAGGTAACATCATCAGTGTTACCTAGTTGGTGTAATGAATTGTCTGCAAGAAATATTCTCCTTTATTAGTATATCTTCACTATGATTTCTGGACACAGAAATCAAATTAAATAGTTCACCACTGCCACGATATGGGATGGGCTTAGATTCTTCCTTTTGATTTTGACTTTAGCTAATAGAGTAGACTGAGATAATTGTCTGAAGTCCAACTCCATCTAATTCACTCCACCTTCAGCAAGATGATCCTTCCTAACACAAGGTCCTTCCTCAGTCTGACTAACCCAATTTTATCAGTGGTGCCTCAGTAGCAGCAAACATATCCTTCAAATCATATCTTGCTGCAGTCACGCTCCTTTGAACAGAAAACTTTGGAATAGCGTGACTGGGTAATAAAAATTACACATTATAAAACTCTCTTTTATATGCAGAGTAAAACAGAAGAAAACATAGAAAAAGTTATGTATGTTTGATGAGTGCACATCTAGCATGAGCCTTTATTGATAGACAAATGTACTTTTTTTTTTTTTTTACTTGGAGGTGCATTTTGTAATCTAGTATACGCTATCATCATGGTTTTCCTCAGGGTATTTTAATGGCCAACCTATTGATACTTTTGATAATACTCAAACATGCTTTTTGATAAACTTATATATTAGCACAGGTCTGGGGCAGCTGTCAGTCTAAGAGTGTCTTTTTTTCCTTTGCTATTAATAACAATCAAGGTAACCATAGAAACAGGAATTCTGTCACTTGGAACTTCTGCAGTGTTTCAGCTATAAAAGCATGTCATTAAAGAAATAGTCAGCTCTCCATATGAACCACTGTATTTTCATGAAAATAATGTTTCTGGTTTTTAAATTGCTTTCAATAACATCATTTTTTTCCAATATCTTTACGATTACCATTTTGAACGATAAATAACAAAGAAAAGATATTTTAAAAGAATCATGCTTTTTGAGGTGATATATAATCAACATTAGTTACATTTTATGTAGGCTTTTAATTTATTTCTTGAAACTCCATATTTCTTTTAAAACACCTACGTGCCTTATTGCATTTTTCTGTTTAGGTTCCTCCAGAATATTTTGGCCTTGTGAGCAAAACATACTGCAAACTATACCTTTCCAGACCAGCAGTAAAACTAAATTCTAAACATTTGTTGCATTTCTATAATTTTCTACTTAAACTATCTGACCAGCAATTATTTAAATAATGGCAGGGCTGTTGTTTCCTCTGTTACCTACCGTATGTATGAAGAGAATGAAAATATATGTTTTCATCAGATATGAAGGATGTTTAATTTCTATATGGATATCATAAGCATGCAGAAGAATTTTACCTGAAGTGATCCAACACAGTCAAAATATAGCGTGCAAAAATATGTTTGAAATGATCTAATGAATCACTTTTTAAAATTCTGTTTCTTATAGTTGAAATCCATATGTCAGGGCTATAGCATCCATGTAAAAAATAAATGTCACCCTTTTTAATCTTTTATGTATTACATGATGAATCCAAAAAACCAGAAGAGAAAAAAATCAGGATTGTTCTTTGTTTTTGTGTTCTTACTTTAGAATTTCCCTTTTTAGTTTGTACACTTATTGCAAGGTTATGAATTTTATGAATTAAACCTGACATATCTTCAAATGAGTTGCTCCATAGAGAAGCAAGACCAGCCAAATGCACAAGAACTTTTATTACCATGGAAATGACATTTACTTAGATTGCAATACTACATTATTGTTGACAATAGCTGTTTATTGGATGCTGGTATTAAATAAAGGAGAATTTGAAATGCATGAAATTTATAATACTATATTGTGTGACAGGCTCTACTACTTGTCTTTATATGTACATATCCTTTCATAGTATTTGTGGTAAATAACAATCAGCTGTACATTCAGATTAACTATTATAGTGTCACAAAATGAAATATCTTATACGACATAGCCATAAATTATAAGCAGCTTCCATAAGCATGCTCTATCAATTTTATTACATGTATAACAATTTAAGTAATTCAGAAAGGATGTTAGATTTGTTTGTTCATATGAGAAGCAATATAATTATGAAGCAAGCTGTATAAATTAGTGATAAACATGTATTATGGAAATCTCAGTAAGCCTAAAGCCTCATCTGCCATTATCTCTCACAAAAAGGTGTTCATGCAACTTGATGAAAATATAGTGCTATTTATGTTAACATTATAGAATTCTGTACAAATGCATGGATGAAACAAAGCTGAAAAAAATAAGACAATAATTTAAAAAACCTTAGACATTACTTAAGAATTAGATAAGGATAAGTCTTCTCTCACCAATCTTATTTTGAGAGTGTCACTGCAGACAGATGGAAGGTGAATTTGTCAGCATTATAAACATGGATTTTCAAAAAGCCTTTCATAAAATTTCTTATCAATTTTTTTTCATAAACTGAATGGTCTATTCTTTTATGACTTGCTAACTGGTTAAAAAACAGAAAACAAAGAGTGGGAATTAATGGATAATTTTCTCAATAGAAAAGGAAGAGGTGGAATCCCTCAAGGATCTATGTTGGAACCAACACTTTCACACTTGTTTATAAATGATCATGACTCAGGAATAAGCATTGACTGACCATGTTTGCAGAAGATTCAAGCTGGTAAAAATCAAAAGTAATTGTGAAGAGCTCCAGAAAATGTTTCTTTAAACTGGGTGAATGGTCCAAGGTCAGATGAGGTCCAATATAAAGAAATACACCCTGTGACAAAACAATTTCTTAATTTCTCACAGATCCTGACAGAGCCTGGTCAGAAAGAAGATCTTGGGGTCATAGCACACATCTCATTTAAGAAGTTAAGTAACATTTCTTCCAGCCCTTGAGCTTGCAGAAAAGTATGCAAACTTAAATTAAGCTCCCCTTATGGCCAAGCAACAATCTGCCTCAGACATGAGGCTATTAAGTCTGTGGTTTTTACAATTTTGATGCAGGACAAATTATGTAAAGAAATTGATACATTATGCTGACTTCATTTCTTTTTTCACTAAGCATCATTTTTCAATGGAAAAACACCAACCAATTGCACTTCTTAATACATGGTGGGGCAGGATGGGATAAGTGTAGGCCAGGGATGTAAAAACTGCCAGCCTGCCAAAACTGCGCCCATTCTATTGCCACGATACGTCGTAACATGTCACATGATGTCACGAGTTTGACACTCGTGGTGTAGGCAGATAGCTTGGGCAAAAGATTTAGCCACCTTTCTAGTTGCTTGTATCTCCACACAGAAGACCTATCAAGCAGCTGTATCTGTATAAAGTTCTGTCTTCTGAAGGATCACTAATCTCAGCTAGCTAGCCAGAAGGTAAATTATAGATATAAAAGAAAAGTACAGAGAGAACTCTCATCCATTTCATACCATGCCCCCTTTTCACAGCACCAGTCTGTCAGTTGACATAACTTTATGGTTGGTTGGTTTGTTGATTTGTTTTGGAAGACTATTAGATACATCTAGATATGTCCAAACCTTATAGTATTTAGAATAAATTTATGCTGTATTCCATTTCTACTGATACAGTTTACAGTAGTGTTAGATAGTGAAAAATCATCATATGCTGCTGTGGATTTCAGAGCTTATTTGCACTGAATTATATATGGAGTTGAACATTTATAGTTTGCTATAAATGAGTGATAGTTCTGAAAGCAACCAATCAAAAGATCATGCTTATAAGGCAAAACACTATAGCTAGAAGTTATTCACTGAAGCTGTCTGGAAGGAGATTTAGAACAAACAAATAAAAGCATTTCTTTCCAGACTGCAGAACTAACCTGTGGAATTCCCACCAACGCTTACAGGCTTACCCATTAGGGAATCCATTATTTAAAGTTAATGAGCCTCTTAAAGAAGCAGTACTATTTTCAGGATCCCATAGAAACCAAGAAAAAAGTCAAGCATCTTAATTAGCAGTCTAGAGGTGCTGCTCTCCTGTGAATATGAAGCACACCTTCTGAATCATTTTCAAATCATATATTACTGCCTTATTTTCTAACTCTACTGCAACTGCTTACATAAAAGTGAAAGAACTAGAAATGGTAGTTAAACACCAAGAGAAATTGGATTAATTTTTTCCAGTTTGTTGAAAGGATGAACATACTCTCTATCTTCCTCTTTCTAGTTATATAATATTACATAACCCCATATATTTTTTTAAAAAAACCCACATAGATCAAAATGTGCACTTTTAAGAATGTCGTATTGTAATTTAAAGATACCCAAAGAGATTCATGTATTGGAGTATGGATAAAACTGCAGAACAATTGCTTTCAAATTTTCTCATTATATACAATGCATTTGAGCATGATATAACAGGTGTCAACTCTACAACAAACTTGGCTGCAGCCATGTTTGTCGTTCTAGGTTGCCACAAGAAAGGGAGGGGGGAAAAGGTATTTCTGGTAGTTTAAACATGAGCAAACTTTGCAACCAATCATGGTTTTCACATCTTTTTCAGATTTGCAAAAGCAAAGGAAAGCTGAAGTAAAATGCTAGTTCAAATTATGGTTACTAAATAAGAGTTACCTATAACCAAATCAAAAAGACTGGTGAGTATGTTTTCCAAGATAACATGCTTTTGCCACATTTATTTTGTTGCCTTTCATTTCATAGTCATTATCCATGCCAAACTGGGCAACTGTTACTCAGGGTAAAATGCATCCCCCAAGACTTCTTCAGATGAAAATGGCTATGATAGTTCCCACTATTTAGAGACTGGAAACTCATGAAAACTGCCTGGAATTGCCTTCTAGACAGATGGGTGGCAAATAAATTAAATAAACAAATAAACTACAGTACAGGCTTTAAACTAATGTTAAAACAGTTAAGAAAAGTGTCATTCCTGGGCAATGCATGAATCTTTCCCCTTGAGAAACATGACCTCTTTCCACATCGATAAATTAAATATGGACTCTAGACATAATAATAAGCTTGTCTATTCCTGCCTTATCAGCTGTTGGAAGAAGAAAATGTTGTCATTTTTATAGGCGTCCAAGACATCAGTAGACTGAGGAGGTCCTTTCCTTTTAGTTCCCACATCTGAAGGAATTCTGCCTCTTAATTAACTAACCCTATTTCTTTGAACACCTTTCTACCTATCCTTCCTTATCATCACCATATTAAGCCTTTAATAATAGAGGGAGGTTGCTGCGTGTTATTTGTCTTATTCAAAAGCTATCAGTCCAAACTATTTTTAGTCTGCGTGTTATTTGTCTTATTCAAAAGCTATCAGTCCAAACTATTTTTAGTCTGAGGGAGGTAATAATGACTTTGTACCTGCTGGTTTAACATGCTGGGTCCAGGGACAGGTGTAAACAGGAGATAACAAATGTAGGAAGGCCTGCTAGTTCCACTTGCTACGCTGAAGCTGACACTGTTCTTATGACAGCCGCCTTCTGCTCCTTCAGTCTTGTAATCTCCTAATACATTTTTCTGCTGCTCTTCTGTGCCATGAAGTTGCTCTCATATCACATCATAATGGCTCAGGTGGGTCCAAGAACGGTTGTTTGAACAGTGGCACCTTAGCGCTGTCAAGCATCACTTTGATCAGAATGCCAAACTCAAAGGTAGTAGCTTTTACTTCAGTCAGAAGAACATGAAAACTATTCCCATGCTACAAGAAAATTAGACCTTTCCCCCCCCGTTTACTTGAAAGGGAGAATTAGAAGTTACTCTCGTCCTCTATCTCTCCATTTTTTATCAAATATTGATCTCTAAAATCAAATATTGTCTCTAAAAAGATTAGAGGATGGATTTCTTCCTTGTGGCTAATGTCTGTATCTGATATTACTTTTATAGGTAGAATTCCATGCCCTCCCATCACTGCTTTGCTTAAATAGATTCTTCATCTCTTACACAATCTGAATTATATCACATATTTTCCTTCAGACTACTAGGAAAAGTCTTGCTAAGCACCAATTTATAATAATAATAATAGTAAAGTTGGAAGGGACCTTGAAGGTCATCTAGTCCAACCCCCTGCTCAGGCAGGAAACCCTATACCATTTCGGACAAATGGCTGTCCAGTCTCTTCTTTTTTTGAAGGTCACAACCTCGTAAGTGGTGAAGACCTCCGTCCAACAAGGTGACCAATTAACAAGAGTGACAGTCCTTCAAAGTCCTTAGTTCTAGATTGCTTCTCTCCTTGATTAGTTTCCACCCGTTGCTTCTTGTCCTGCCTTCAGGTGCTTTGGAGAATAGCTTGACTCCCTCTTCTTTATGGCAACCGCTGAGAAAAGGAAGAATTCAAAATAACCTGTCTATTGGAAGTAAAGTCTTATTTGAGTTAAGTTTGGCTCGTGCTGACTTTATAGACATGTTATTTTGGCAACAGAAGTTATTTTGGCAACAAAATAAAAGTATTCTCTCATTGCATTTTCCAAGATTTTTTTAAACTTCCCAATCTAGTATATTTCTTGATGATTTGCCATAAAATCACTGTCAAAGTCTGATTTTGATTAGTTTTTTGAGATAAGCTGAGGTCACCTCCTGCTTGTTTTTGAATGGATAACCTTCCGAATATTGAAACTAACCAGCTTGCTGATCATGATGAAAGTAGACAGCAGGATTCTAGGAAGGTTTGTTATAAAGCTTGAGTTGCTTTTTATCACTTTTCTACTCTCTCCATAGGCCTTTGGACTACATTTAGCACCCCTTTTAAAGTTCCTAGAAGTTTTATTTCACAATAATATTACTTTACATACTGATTTATCTGGCCACAATTAAAAACCAACTAAGAAGCATTTGAACCTTTCTTTGAAAGTATGTTTTGTGAAATAGAAAATATAAAGTGTATTATATTATTTTGGTAGGCTTTCGGGTGAAAAGAAATCTAGAAAAAACCCTCACACAAAATCATGTACAAGGAACTTTCTGAGTTAGACATATATCCATTGTTTTTAAATGTATGCATATAGAGGTAGTCCTCATTTACAACCAGCTGCTTAGTGACCATTTAAAGTTATGACAGACTTCCCAAAGCTACTTATAACCCAAATCCATAGTTCCAATGTCCCCCTGTGCTCATATGATTTCATTTTGGGCAATGGGCAACCAGTCCACATTTATAGCCATGTTCAGCATCCCACAATCATATGACTGTGATTTATGGGCCTTTTTTTAGTGGAAATTGGCATTTATTTCTGATTTTTGACAAAAAAAACACCCATTGATGACAATGGATTTATTTAACAACCATGGCATTTGCTTAACAATTGCAGTTATTCATTTAAGGACAGCTGCAAGAAAGTCATAAAATTGGGCACAGTCACCTATAATTTGCTTAACAATCATCATGACTTATGAGTATCATTCTGAGTTCAATTATGGACATAAATTGAAGATATGCCAGTGTCCTGACAACTGCCTGCTGTTTTCTTGGCAAGATTTTGGAAGTGATTTGGTATTGCCTCTTCTCCTAAACAGAGAGGGGAGGGGCAGGGATCCAAGATCACCCACTGGCTTCATGTCAAAGGCTGAATTAGACTTTGTGGTCTGCTGATTATTACAAAGTGCTATGTAAATCTTGCTTTTTATATTGATTATAAAGAAAAAAGGAATGGATCCCTAACTTATGTCTGTAGATTTATAATTCCATCTTTCTTCCAGAAACTCAAGGAAATGAACACAGCTTTCATAGCATTTTGCACAAGCACTCCACTTCAAATAAACCAACAGATTTGTGTTATAGGTATATCTGAAGAATATCCTCAAAGTTACCAAGTAATTTTTCTTGACTAAGCAAAATGTAGACTAGGTCTCCTGGTCCTATTTCAAGTATTGAACTCTGATTTTAAATTTATTATTTTAAATTTTTATTTTACACATTTTATGTTGTTTTAAGTGATACAAATAAAGATAGTGTATGAAAAAAAATAACGGTAATAATCATATAAATCAATCCAACAATGTTATAGTCTCAATACATAATTAAAGTGTACTGTAATACATCATCACTGCGCTAGTGTTCACTTTTGGCAAATATGGATCCTTCACTTCCCATCTTCAAATGCTTTTTGAAAAACATTCAAGGTTCCTAATCTTATCATAAATGTCAGGACACCACTGTTGGGTAATTTCACTGAATTTGGGGTGCATCTACAGAAAAATATTTATCCGCAAGTTACTCACCAGCCATATTTTCTGGATGGTATGGATTCTGAGCACTATACTCAATGTAGGCATTTGCTTAAGTGTTGGGAGGATGGCAGATTCTTTCTAGCTTAAGTATTCTCACAGATAGCCAGACCACAAGCCATGAACAACTTTAGAGAGCTCCTTGAATTGCACCCAAATCATAGTAGCAATCATTGCAATTCCTGCACTATTTATGTTATAGGGCAATATAGTCATTACAGTCAATATAATCACTCTTAGCATACAAGCGTCTGCATTTTGTACCAGTGAAGATTTGTATATTCTTTAAGGGAAGTTCCATATAAGGAGAATTTCAGTAGTCCATGAGGTAGCAAGGGCATTAATGATCTTTCTAAAAAGATTTGGCCTCAGGTCTATTTTGTGTTTGTTCTACCATGTGCTGCACATTTGAAAGGACTCTCAAGATGCGGAGTAGCTCTTTCTGGGGCCACACAATCTCATCAAGTACTAATGTTGTAATTGTCCTGGATTCAGCCAGCTTCTGGATCAGCAACCACTTCCTGGCTTTGATTAAATCCTACCTTGTGCTTTCCCATGCAGGATCTTACAGACTTTATACATTTGGCCAAGGCTTCTACCACATTTCTCAACCAGTCTGGGATTCACTGTCATCATACTGATCATACTACACCCCACTATGCTGAATTATTTAAAATGTAGACATTAAACAGAATAAGAAAGAAGGTCAAACAAGTGGTAATGCACATTGGTGTGTCCTAAACCATTCCTCTCTTCCTTCACATACACCAACTAGAGCTGTCTACTAAGGACTACAAATGACTTTGCAGATAATTCAGAAAAATACTATGGATATCAAAGGTAACTGAAATATCCAACACAACTAGTAGAATGAACAACAAAACTAATGCTTTTTTCAGTACAATGACCAAGTCTGAATCCTGATTGCAAAGGGTTCCGATAATCACTTTTTATATTCTTCTGTAGCAGTTGTTCCACAAGCTCCTGCATCATATCTTCTCTAAAAAGGGAAGGCTGAAGACATCATCATTGTCCAAAAATATTGGTCTTAGGTCTTACTCTTGAAGTTGAGGCACAGTAATTATGTCATTTACCCACCCACAATGAGCTATTTACAACAGCTCAGGAGCAGATTCTTGTTCCTCCAAGGCTGTTTTGCAAATCAGAAATGGCAGAGAGCCACAGCGGAGGTAGGAATGCTTCTCTCATAAAGGCCACTGCCACTTCTGAAGAAGAAGCTGTTTCTAAGAAACATTAAAGGGTATCACCTGAATCTCATCACACTTTATCTAACTAGCCTACAACTCTAAGATTTTGTAAGTAATTTTATTGACAAGATGATCAACAAACCTATCATCTCGGTATGTTAGGAGTTTATCCTGCCCAGCCACCCCCCTTCCCCAACCTTTTCTACTTTTCAAAGGTCTAACTCACTTTGATAAGAGCAAATGGAGGACATTTCATAAATACAATAAGCGTAGACTTTAAAAAGTCTATAGGATTTTAGCACTTAATAGTTTTGTTCTTTATTTTTTTTAATAATCAGTATATCGGAATGAATTCAATTTGGATAAAAAAAATTCAAAGGTATATTTCCATAATTGCATAGAAACAATATTTGTAAAATGTATGTAACAGTTTTAGTTTGGATCTGTATAAATACAACTAATATATGAAGATGAGAATGAGCATAATGATGTAATGCTGCTATAAACAGAAAAATGAAAAGTTATCCAAGAATTAAAGTAAATGGATTTACTGTATCAATCACGCATGCTGGCAAATGGACCACCTGATAGAATAATCTCTCTAGGAGACTTACTTAAAGAACTAAATAAACAGCTAAAAGTTTCTTTAAATGAAATGATCCAGAAAAAACAAGCTCCATGTAGCTTTTTAGATGATTCCATCAGGAGTGACTATTTTTTTTGCCTGTTGTCCTTCTTTACAGAATATGAAGTCAGTAGTGCACCAGAATGTCTGCAAGAAATACCATTTTCCAGAAAGCAAGAACTGGTGGGGCCATAAATAGAGAAAGTAATAGAAAATGAAGAAGCTAGAGTGTTTTGGGACTTTAGAATTCATAGAGATAAGCATCTGCCACAACACTCCCAGACTTAACAATTGTTGATAAGAAAGATAAAAAAAGACTGCATAGTGGACACAGCAGAATAGAAAGAATTAGAGAAAATCACAAATACAAAGAACAGCAACTACAAGTAGAACAACTATGACAAAAGAAAACAATAATATACTAATAGTCATCTTGGGTGCAATCCCAAAACAACTGGAACATCACTTGACCACCACTGGAATTGACAAAATCACTATCAGTCAATTGCAAAAAGTAACTCTACTTGGAATTGCTTACATCCTGTGATGATACCTGTAATATTGTCAGATGACGACTTCTATCTAACACAGGTCCTTGGCAAAGACTTGATAGGTGGACAAAAATGCCAAACAAAGCCTAAACACCTGGCTGGCTATATATATATATAT
>NW_015386427.1:5864641-5867583 GCF_001527695.2 Protobothrops mucrosquamatus
ATAATAATAATAATTTATGTATTAGCCCTTATGTATATCAGAGCACAAATATAAAATGCAGAACAGTAATAAGACCACATATTACAAAATAGAGACAAAGTCATGAGTAAAATAAAATGCAAATCATATTTTGTGTCACCCCTACAATTTACTCGTCAGATAGACTAGACTAGACTAGACTAGACTAGACTAGACTAGACTAGACTAGACTAGACTAGACTTGACTTGACTAGACTAGACTAGACTAGACTAGAATAGAATAGAATAGAATAGAATAGAATAGAATAGAATAGAATAGAATAGAATAATAACTTTATTGTCATTTTGAATGTACACTAATCGGCATACATTAAAATAAAATTTCGTTGCATACAGCTCTCAAAGGATCACCACCTCCAATATACATTACATAAATATGACAAAAATAAATAAATATGCATATATCCACATATATTATATGACACATAGAAACAACACAGTCTAGTTTGGATTATGTATACATGGGCATGGTGAGAAAAAATAAATCTTGCAAGTTTACCAGATGGATGACATAGGGAACAAAGCTATTACAGATCTAAATACACAGTTCTCAGTTGTTAAAAGGGTGACATTGTATGCATTACTGAGATTCTGACAGCACATGAAATATGTTCTTTTAATATATGTATCCCAATGGGCTAATTGTTTAATGTACAGTTCAAGATATTGATCTGTTTCTTTCTTTTATAGTTGACATTAAATAATATATGTGCTATGTGCTATGTTCTCTGTCTTTGGGGCTCTACAAATACAAGTATGTTCATTATTATTAATATGGTTGGTTCCATAGTCAGCTGATTGTTCAGACTGGCATTTTAGGCATTTTTATCCACCTATTATGTCCTTCCCAAGGACCTGCGATAGGCAGATGTTATTTGATGGAGTTAAGGGATATAAGCACTTACAAGTAAAACTGGCTTTTGCAATTGACCAATGATGATTTTTGTTGTGTCCTGAGCCTGCAAAAGGCAGGCTCGGGACGTTGCAAGAGTCCCGGGCATTTGCAGAAGCTGCCCGGGACCAGACTGAGTGGCGCTGGCCTTGTGCGCATGCGCAAGGTGGGAAAAGACCGCCTCTTGATTGGTTGAACTTGCCCGGGGATCAGAAGGTATAAATAGAGGCCTGCGTGCCTCTGCTCGGGTTGTTCGTATTTGGAAGCAGAGAATAAAGACTTGTTAGAAATGCTTCATCTCAAGCACCATTATTCTCCGGACTTAACACTGGCGACGAAGGTGGGATACAGTCTATACAGCTAGGAAAGCTTGAAGACTCACCCAAAGAAGTCCGGAAGAGAAAACGGCATGGAAGTCAGCGTTATCCTGCTAGTACGAAATCGCTGGAGGGTGCGTGCGGCTGAAGAAGAAGAAGACCTGATCCTCGATCATGGCGAAAGTTGGGCGTTTAGCGGAATTCGACGTCTCTCACCCCGAGAGGTGGGAATCTTATGTGGCAAGAGTCGAGACATATTTCCGCATAAACCAGATTCGGGAGGAAGGCTTAAAGGCTGCCACATTTTTGTGCATTTGTGGGCAAGACGCCTTTGAGATCGCCGAGAGCTTAATCGCCCCAGACTCGCTGGAAACGGTATCATACTCCGATCTGAAGAAAACTTTAAAGGAACACTTCCAGCCCAAGCAATCTGTCATGGCTTGGAGACACACATTTCAACAGAGAGATCAGCGAGTTGGAGAATCAGCAAAAGAATACGTTGCGCCCTTGAGAAGAGCAGCTAAACCGTGCGACTTCAAGGACTTAGAGGAAAGACTGCGCGATCGTTTTGTGTGTGGACTGAGGAACACAGAATTACAGCAGAGACTGTTCGCCAGGGAAGATGTCTCCTTCCAAGATGCTCTGCGAGAGGTTTCGGCTGAAGAAGCTGCAGGTGGGGCGGTCAAGAACATGTGGCCTAAGCGAAACGTTCCAGAGACTGCCACTATTCACAAGGAAGACGTGCGCGAGGATTCGGACGAAGATCCTGAAGAAGAGGTGGACAAGCTTTACCAAGCAGCTGGGAGAAGGTCCAAAGATCGTCAGGACAAGGGCCCAGGTGAGCTTCGTTGCCTCGGATGTGGTGGATGCCACAAGCGAGCGGAATGTCGGTTCCGTTCCTCCATTTGCCGAGCGTGTGGAAAGAAGGGCCACATCGCTGCGGTCTGCCTGGGTCGACAGAAGGTACAACCGAAGGAAGAATCGAACCTGAAAGGTACCAGGGTGCCCAGCCAAAACAGGGTGGGGTTCTGTGCAACACGCTGGAACATTTTAAGAATAGGCACACACAAACCCCTTAAAAAGAAACTAACACTTAAAGTGAAATTGCAGGGAATTCCATTATCGATGGAACTTGACACGGGGTCTGCCCTATCCATAATCTCCCTCAATACATTTCACAAAATCTGCAGCAGCAGTTTTAGTTTAGTTTTAGTTTTATTAAATTTATACCCCGCCCTTCTCCCGGAGGACTCAGGGCGGCAGTGGCCAGAGAGTTTCGTTAAGGCCCTCTAATGTAATCCTTACGGATTTCCAAAATTCTCAAGTATGCGTTAAGGGGGAGGCCACCCTTAAGGTACAGTAGAAGAATTTTGCAGGTCCCCTAGACGTGTTGGTTGTGGGGGGTGAGCGAACGAGTCTCATTGGACTTGATTGGTTTGAGGCCTTGGGAATTCAGGTAACAGGGCTAAATAAATTGCAAACACAGACCCTTGCTGACGTATGCAAGGAGTTTGCAGATGTGTTCAGTTCTGAACTAGGGTCCTACACAGGACCTCCTGTTTCACTTAAGTTGGATCCAATGGTACAGCCCATCAGGGTTAAGCCTAGGAGGGTACCATTTGCTCTTAAGAGCAAGATTGACGCTGAACTGGACAAGTTGCTCCAGCAAGGCATTCTAGAGCCTGTAGATTCCA
>NW_015386427.1:5869650-5890425 GCF_001527695.2 Protobothrops mucrosquamatus
GGGAGGAAACACACACTCCATGGTCTAGAATACATGTAGATTACGCTGGGCCCTTTCAGGGTCAATTCTTCCTGGTTGTTGTTGATAGCCATTCCAAATGGCTGGAGGTCGTGCCTGTGTCTTCTACCACAGCCGCCAAGACTATTCAAGTGTTGAGAAACATTTTTGCTTCACACGGGTTGCCAGATGTTCTAGTGTCAGATAACGGTCCTCAATTTACTTCTACTGAGTTTCAGGGATTTCTTCGGACCAACATGATCCGCCACGCTGCCTCGGCTCCCTTCCATCCTTCCACCAACGGTCTGGCTGAACGGATGGTCCGCGTCACCAAGGACGCCCTCAAGAAGCTGACTTACGGCAACTGGCATCACAGGTTGGCTGACTTTCTTTTGGCACATCGTACTACTCCGTGCACTGCCACGGATAAGTGCCCGGCTGAACTCCGCTGGGGTCGTCGGCTCGTGACTAAGTTGGACAGGCTGCATCCGGAACGTGTAGCTGCACAGGTGTCTCAGCCACACCCACCACGGGTCCTACGTGAAGGTGATCATGTCTGGGCCAGGAATTACAGGCCTGGCCACCTCTGGGTCACGGCTGTGGTCTGCAAGGTCTCGGGGCCTCTGTCCTACGAGGTGTCCCTGACAGACAGCCGCGTGCTTCGCTGCCACATTGATCAACTATGTGTGAGGCGGGACTCACCTATGGTTCCTTCTCAGTCTCCTTTTGGGGGGGGAGGAATGGGCAATGCATTCTGGGAATCAAACTCAACAGCCAATTGTTGGCTGTGGGGAGTGAATCGGGTACTCAACACCCAAGCTCCACAGGGGCTTCACCATCGTCAAGAACCCTTTCCCCCATGTGTCTGTGGGGGTGTGTGTGAGGTCGGACCCTCAGGGTGGCCACCGTCTGATTAATAGGTGGGGATTGTTCGTTATGAGGTCTGTGCCTCTTATGGACCCTCGTATGAGTGTTGAGTGTTGTACGTTCTCTCGTCCGTTTTGTTTCCCCTTTGTGCAGGGAACGACAAATGGATCAAAGAAGGATGTCCTCACGCATCAGGGCTAACAGGGAGGCATCCCTAGACCCTAGCACTACAGAAACGAGCCAGGAAAACCGCACTCCATCAGGAAACGCGGCAATGAGTTCAGAGGGGGTAGAAAACTCCATAGAGGGTAGGTCAACCAGGTTTAGCGATCAACAGGGTCCTGACTGCTCGAATACAGGAGATGGGCAGGAAAGTCAAACTGAAGTCACTAGTCATTCACAGGGCACTTCACCTAGTGCAAGAAGCAACGGGGAAAACAATACAAACTCCCCAGGTCTGAGAAGGTCGCTCAGGGTAAGAAGCCCTCCCAAATACCTAGCCGATTACGTAAGGTGAGCAGGTACATAACAATAGCTGAACTAAAGGCACAGGCTGGTTGACTTTAAGGAAACAAGGTTGGGGGCCACTGGGTCTGGTTCAAAGGAACAGTCCCACCCCTTATACACTGTGTGACATTAACTCATTATTAATTATATTACCGTCAATAGGATGGCGTCCATGTGGGCGCAATCTTATTTCATCCAGGGGAAAGGGGTGTTGTGTCCAGAGCCTGCAAAAGGCAGGCTCGGGACGTTGCAAGAGTCCCGGGCATTTGCAGAAGCTGCCCGGGACCAGACTGAGTTGTGCCAGCCTTGTGCGCATGCGCAAGGCAGGAAAAGACCGCCTCTTGATTGGTTGAACTTGCCCGGGGATCAGAAGGTATAAATAGAGGCCTGCGTGCCTCTGCTCGGGTTGTTCGTATTTGGAAGCAGAGAATAAAGACTTGTTAGAAATGCTTCGTCTCAAGCGCCATTATTCTCCGGACTTAACAATTTTGTCAATGCTAAATGTGTTCAAGTGGTTATGGTTCATTGCACAGTTCAGACTGGATTTGGCATTTTTGTCTACCTATTGAGTATTTCCAAGGACCTGGGATAGGCAGATGTGGATGTTTGATGGAGTTACAGATATTGTGGCAGGATGTAAGCTGTTCCAAGTAAACACACCTTTTGCAATTGACTGATGGTGAATTTGAGATTGCCAATGGTGTTCAAATGGTGCTCCAGTTGTTTTGGGATTGCACCCAAGGCACCTATCACTATTGGCACTATGTTGGCTTGCTTTTGCCACAGTCATTCAATTTCTATTTGCAGTCATAGAAAATGCATTTGTATTTGTATTTTGTTATCTTCTCCAGCTCTTTCTCTTCTCTTCTGGTGTATCTATATACTACCACATCTACTATGCAGACTTTTTTAGCTTTCTTATTACAATTGTTCAGTCTATGTGTTGTATGGCAAAGTGTCTGTCTGTTTGAATTCTAAAATCCTAGAGCAATTTAGCTTCTTCATTTTCTTTGACTTTCTCTATTTTATACTCCCAACAGTTCTTGCTTGCAGGCAAATTATATTTCTTGCAGATCTTCCAATGCACCATTGTTGCTATTTTATCATGCTGTTGCTTGTAGTCAGTCTGTGTGATCTTGCAGCAACTTACTAGGTGGTCCACTGTTTCTTCAGCTTCTCTGCATAGGCAGTACTTATTGTCTGTTGTTGTCTTCTCAATTCTGGCTTTGTATGCATTTGTTCTTAAGGCTTGGTCTTGTGCAGCCAGAAATAGTCCCTCAGTCTCTTCTTCAACTCTCCTGTTCTTAGCCACTGTGAAGTCTTGTTAAATGGCCATGCAGTGCTTTGTGTTTCCTTGCCTCAATTCTGTTCTTCATTTGGTCTTTCTCGCAGGTCAGTTTGGTCTCTCCAGTAGTCAGTAAGCCTTCCTAGTATACTAACTTCAAAACATCTTTTTCACAGTCCTTCAGATATTCTTCCAATGCTCCTTTTTCTTCTTCAGTCATCTAATATACTTGCAACATTTCCTGCCCATCTATTTTCATTGGTAGGTAGAGTCTGTCAATGTCTCTGTGAGAATCATTCATTGTGATTCTTTTCCTGATCTTCCCATTCATGGCTTTTAGTTCTGCTTAAGTACAGTTCACTATTCTATTTTTTTATCTAATGAATGAAAATGCCTAAGTGTTTCTTGCTTTCATGGTATTTCCTCCACTGAACTTGGACTTTAAGATCTTCTTTATTCTCTTGATGTATTCAATCTCCTTGAAATATTACTCTCTTGATAGTAACTACTCCCGGTCTCTCACCATTGACATGCAACCGTGTCTTCCATTGTGCCATCAATCTTTGCACAAAGATTCTGATGTTTCTACTGATTCCTATTATTTCTAGGCACTTGATTATCCAGGCATGTGCCTCCTTATAGTCAATCCATGCTACATCAAAGTTAGTATTCCTTCTCTTGAAATTTTGTAAAATCATCTAGCAGTTGATCTGATGTAACCAAGCTGCATCCTTGTGATATTTCTTTGGAGTATCCTATATCTGCACCCAGTGCACCCAGAATTTCACTGTTTTTCCTTATCAGATACTGACTGATTCACAACAGGCTCTCTGCTGATGGATTGGTAAAAATGTTTCTGATTGGACTGAAATTCGAGGTTCTGCCTATAATTTGCAATTTGAGCTTCGTGTCTACAGATCTTCTTGGCTATAACTGTTATTTGTTGCTTTATTACTTCCAGTGCTTCCTTAGTCTTCCTTGTTTCTAAATGGTATTTCTTGATTAGATATTATTTGGTCTTCTTGTTTTTCAGCTTCTTTTCTTTCATCTGTTCTAGCTTGTTTGCATCTGATCTCAACATGCTGATCTTATTTTCCAGTCTAATCTTCCATTTTGGTGGCACACTGTTTGGCTTTTTTTCTTCTTTGTTGATTTTATATCCTAGGCATTCAATTACAACTGCAGCTGTGCTGTATATTAGTTGGTTTGTTTTTTGCAATGAATTGGTGCTCATATTTAATATTTTATTTCTTTGCCCTAGGTAGACCTTTGCAGTTCTTCCAATTCTACTTCTGTGAATACTTTATTTTATATTATAAACTAACATTGATCTTCTAGCCTATGTTCTGATTCTGGATGTTGCTCTAAATCAGGGCTTTTGAACCTTTTCACCCATTGTACCACTTTTAGGATATGGCAATATCTGAGTACCACCAGTCACCTAGCAAGGTATCAAAAACTTGATGACCAAAAAAAAGGGGAGGAAAGTAATAAAGTACAGGTACTCCTCGACTTACAACAGTTCGCTTAATGACTGTTCGAAGTTACAATGGCACTGGAAAAAGTGCCCCCCAAGCCACAGCCGAGCAAGACACCTGCCCGCCTGGCGGCGCTCTTCCTCCTGTCCTAGGTTTTCATTGTTGTGAGCATTTCTGTTGAGGATTGGCAGCGGAGGTGGGGTGGTGGGTATTTGGTTTTTATTCCCCCCATCTGCTGGGTGGTTGCAGCAGGTTTTGGTCACTTCACATCATGACCCTGGGACACTGTGACCATCATAAATATGAATCAGTTGCCAAGCATCTGAATGTAAATCACAAGACCCTGGAGATGCTGCAACATTCCAGCTGATCAACGCTTCTTCTGGGCTCAGCAGAAGTGCCAGGATCAGCGCCGAGCTCCAGCTGGAGCCTGGCGCTGATCCTGGTGCTTCCGTTAAGCCCTGACAGCCCCGAAGAAGCACTGATCCTGACGCTTCTGCTGAGCCCTGACAGCGCTGCAGCTCCAGCCATCTTTCGCTCAGGCTTGTGCGCTGCTGCCACTGGTTCAGCTCATTCCCGTCCCCCATTACCACTTTTCTAGGATGGTCGCGTACCACCTGCCAGGTGCCAATGTACCGCAGGTGGCACCCGTACCACTGGTTGAAAAGCCCTGCTCTAAATTACTGTATATTTGCGATGGGTAAACACCTTTTCTTCCAGTAGTTCTGCAACTGCTAGCCTAGTTGCTTAGCCAACAGTCCTGAACCCTGTAGCCCATTTTTCATCAGATGTCCAGGAACTCCAGTGTCTAGTGTGGTCCTTGTTAACCCAGGTGATGACTGAGCCTGTATGAATTTCTGTAATTTATGTCTCACCATATTTTATTTTTTTTGGGGGGGGGAGAGAAACATTATTTGTCTAATTTCTCTGATGAAATCTCTCCAGTATGGTTGGACTCTGACATAGCTCTCATCTTCTTCAGAGCACACAAGCCCCACAGTCACATCAAGGTTGCTGTAAGCCCTCCAAGGTTAATCAGATAGGAAACATGACAAGATAACTTAATTTTTAGCTTTATTGTAAGGCTACATTAACAGAACCTTGTTATAAGATTGTATACATTCTCAGTTTGTCTGTAAATGCAGTAGCTGAAGTATCTTTATCTTCAAAATACTTCTCTAATTTGTGATTGTGTTTGTTTGAGTAATGATATGTGTTTTAAATCCCAAACTTCAGTTCCATATAAGAACATGGCTAACCTTGGCTTAATTAGTAAATTAAATGTATCAATTTTAAGAATGAATTTTTATATGACCTAGCTCGGCTTCTTTACTCCTAAATAAAGAATTTTGTTGACTTGCAGATTAAGTCTATACATTCAGCTGCCTTTGAAAGATTGGGTGATAGAAACATAAATACAGGGGTAGTAGACAGTATTGTAAATATATCTTTAATAGTGATGGAGAAGAGATACTTATATGCAAAATTATGTTAGTATCAATAAAGCAAACATGTCTTTAAACAGAATCACTGGCTGCATAATATAATGTAACATTAACTTCAGTTCTGATTGTTGGCTGACTCACAGTGTAACTTTCCAGCTTCTGACTATTTCTAGACAGATGAGCACTAAAATTACATGAAGACCCAGGAGATGCCCATGGTTCAATGGAAAATAAAGTTATTTTGGAAAAGATTTAATTAATTTTGCCTTGAAATCTGTCCTAGAATTTGGCAAAGGTTTTATTTCCCTGAATGAAAACTCCCCTCCCTTTCCTTTTTTTCAAGGTGCTTCCAAATTTATTTATTTACATAGCATAAAGTATTTGATATTTTTGGATCTGTTTCAAATTTCTTTGGATTTCTGATGAATCATCTCTATGTATTCATTGTAAATATTTCTTAATATTTAATTGAGGTTTGGAGAATGAAAGCTGTAGATAACTGGATTTCATATAAAGAAAAACAGAATATTCACACCCATTAAAAATAAATTGTGTGTGTGAGAGAGAGAGACAGACAGAGAGAGAGAGAGTATTTATATATGCACACACACATATACACAAATATATATTATTTTTTGTTCTTTAAAACTTTTAACACTTTGTTCTCTTTGAGGATTCATTTGACATTCTGTCATTATTTTTACATGCACTGGCTTATATGAATTCTTGTAAATTCATAATACACAGCTTGCTTTATCTTATCCTTCACCTTCCTTTCAGCTTATTATTCTTCTTTTATTTGCTTTTGCTCTGTGATTCAGTGCTCATTCATTCATTCTATAGGACATCTTAATGTACTTTTTTGCATTTATTCCTCACTTTATATTCAATTTCATACAATTACTAACCCTATTCTTATTTTACCACACATGGTTATTCAACAATTCATTCCAACTGCATTAAACCTATTCCTTTATTTTTCTTATTTTTGACTCTTACTTCCATAAAATAAATGGAGAGCAACATAGGGGTTTTTTTGTTTCAATATTTGTTCTTGCAACAGCCCACACACTATCTACTTACAGTCTATACCTACATATCTTAAAACTTCTCCATCTATTTTCCGACCTTACTCAACATTCTCCCCAGATGCATGTCCATCTATTTAGTCCAGTTTTCCCCTATGGATATATAACATTCGGTATTGAATTAAATAACATTACAATCAAGAATACCATTTCTTTCTTGATAACCAAAACTATCACTTATATTTAAGTGAATAGTAACAAAAGCACATTGAGCAATATTATATGAAAGATACTTATTGCCTTCAGCCCAGTGAAGACAGGACAGCTAAATTACTTTCCTCATTGTAATATTATTTTTCCAATTTTCTGTCTTTTAAGTTTTTTCCCATACTGTAGAATAAAACAGAAACAACATCTTTTAAAGTTATATGGTTCTGTGAAAAAAAAATGTATAACATTTTCAGTGAAAAAATTCATATGGCATCTCTATATCTGTAATACTCAAGCTATTAAACTCAGTACTGTGGTCTATTTGGAAAAATAATAAATAAAAACAGGAGGTCAGGCAACCAAAGGCAAGAAAACAGGGAAAACTGGATAAGTACAAAACATTTGTGGAGAGGGAGGAAAGAGATAAACCCTTAAGTCAGGGAGTAGAAGGTTAAGAGCAAAGCATCTGGGAAAATAGCCTAAGTTTTCCAGCAAAAAGAGTGGATATTACTTCATAAAAGGCCAAAAACTCTTGTAAATTCTTAAATTTTTAAAATCTCTGAATTCTCTTTCTTAAGAAAAATTCTTTTTCAATTTTTTAAATTACTTTTTTCAGTTTTTAAATTCCTTGTTTCAATTTTAATCTTTTTTCTTCAACTCTTAAATATCACTTTTAATTTTAAATTCTTTTTTAATTTTTAAATATTTTTCAATTTTAAAATTCCTTTTTCAATTTTTTTATAAAATTCTTTTTTAATTTTTTTTAATTTTTAATTTTTTTAATTTAACATTCTTTTTTATTTTTTTATAAAATCCTTTTTTTATTTTTCAATTTCTTTTTTCAACTAGACATTTAAAAAACAATTTACTTATTTCAATTCTTTAGAATTATTTAAATTCTTAATGATCTAAGAAAAAAAAATTAAAAACACAGAAAAAGAGACTTAAAACAGAGATGATGGTGATTAATTTTTTCAAGACAGAGAACAAAAGGTCAAAAACTCTTCTTAACTATTTTAAACTGACACTTTGCAACACAGAGAATATTTAAATTTTTAGATTTTTTTTAAATTTTTTAGCAAACAAAAAAAGAAAAAAGTCATGGAGATAGAGACTGAAACTATATTGATTTGCAAAATGTGCCATATGTTTCAGCTTATGCCCATAGAAGATCCAAACTATGTATGTAATCAAATGTAAATCATATGAATTCTTAGAAGAAAAAGTAAAGAGTTTAGAAGCAACTCTAGCCACTCTGAAACTCAATGAGCAAAGTGAGAAATCCCAACTTAAACAAGAAGACTATACCAAAATAAAACACAATAGGGAGCAAACAGCTTCTAAAAAAATGATGACGCCATATATGAACATAAAGAAGAAAACTGATACACCAAATCAATAAGGAACAAACAGCTTCCACACAAAAAATGAGCCTACATATGTACCTAAAGAGCAAGACCAATGGAAACATGTCACTCTTAGAAGAGTGCAACCAAGAGCAAAGCCCCTACTATCTACCCTAACCCCACTCCAATGAAACCCCTCTGAAACTGAACAATCGCAACAGCATGGTTTCACAAAGATCTCCAATAAACTGAAAGACAAAAAGGATAACTCAAAAAAATGGGAAGAGGGACATATAACTAAGGCAGAATATCAGCAATAGACTGAATCTGAAAAGATGAAGACAGGAAAGCAAAGGCTCAAAATGAACAACTACTTGCAACAAAAGTCAAAGATAATAATAAAAAGGTTTCTTTCAACATATAAATAACAACAACAAAAAAAAGTCAAGGAATCAGTTGGTCCACTAAAGAGAGAAGATGGCAAGGAAGTAACAGGCAATAGAGAGAAAGAAGAACTCATTCCTTGCATCAGTCTTCACACAAAAAGAAACTATAGCCCAATCTACTAAAAACATAATTGTAAAAGACAGATTAGAAATAAAAATGAAAATAAGCAAGAAAATAGTAAGAGAACACCTGTCTGATCTTGATGAATATAAATCACTGGCACTTGATGGGTTACATCCCAGAGCTCTGAAGGACCTGGCACATTTTATCTCAGAATCATTGTATCATATCTTTAAAAAACCTTGGAGCACAGGGGAACTATCAGTGGATTAGAAAAAAAAGGAAGGGGAAAAAGGAAGAGAATCTTTTCAGAAAAAAGGGGGGGGGGGAAATAGATCCAGGAAACTACGACCAAACAGCCTAATTTCAGTACTGAGAAGATGCTGGAAAAAATAATCAAAAAACAGAACTATGAACATCTAGAAACGAAGTTATAATTAGTAGCCAGGATAGATTTATTAAAAACAGATTATGCCAAACCAATTTTATTTCATTCTTTGACAAAATGACTAAATTAGTAGACCAACAAAATGCTGTGGACATAGTATATTTAGACTTCACCAGGGCATTTGACAAATAGATCACAACCTACTTCTTGGTAAACTAAAAAAATGTGAGATAGATAGCGTCACCACCAGATGGATTTGTAACTGGCTGACAAACCATACTCAACGACTCATCCCTATTTGTGCTACATCTACATGGAGGGAAGTAAGCAATAGGGTACCACAAGGTACCGCATTACAAAAAAGATGTTGAGACTTTGGAAAAAGTGCAAAGAAGAGCAACTAAGATGATTAAAGGCCTGGATATGTATTTATGCATGTTGGAATACAAGTATCCAATGGAGATGGTTGAGATAGATGGCGCTAGGACTCAAGAGATGTTGCTTCTTTTATTTTTTTTCTTCTTGGAACAAATAAAAAATATAGAAATAAAGAAATAAAAAAGAAATTACAACGAGGGTTGATTCTAATACTTTATGTTTGTCTGCTAGAGATTACTAGGATAACCAAAGTAGAAGAGAAAGAAAGGCAGAATAAAAAATGAAGCAGACAGATGAGGACAGAAGAAGAAGTGGTGGAAAGCAAGTGGGATATATAATGTGACGTGTTGCAAAAAAACCAAAAAATATCAAGAATGTATTCTAGGTCTCACCCTGCTTGTATATATGACTTAGAACCTGCAACCTTTGATCTACTGAAAGCATTCATCAGAGTTGCATGCATCTCAGAGTCAGTCTAACTCTTCTTTATATTTATAATATCTCTTCTGTTTTATGGTTTGTGTATTGTTTTTAATCAGCATGAGGTGATGATGCCACTAAAGTAAAGTGCCAGTAAGGAGACAAGACTGCAGAACATTTAATAACAAATGTAAAGGGTTTCAGGTTACTGATGTTTAGGCTACTTGGGTAACTGTCATGTCTCATTGTTATTGCTTATTATGTGATATTTTTAGTTTGGGCAAGTATTTAAATGCATGTTTAGTGAGTGAACTGACAATGATTAATTGAATGTATTTAAATTACATCAAAGCCTCATTTGCAGGAATGGCCTGAAAAAAAACCCAAAAACCATTCAGGATGTAGCCAAACTCCAGGGAAAGAAAAAAGGAAACATAAATCAGAATAAACCTAGGCTCCGGTTTCATTTTCATGGGCTGCAGTGTTTGGGATGGGAACCAAAGTAGGTAGGGAACCAAAGTATGCTGGAATTCTTTTCAACTCCTTTACCAGCAATGCCACAACAGATGCAAGTACTTTTTATGTACAACACAGTAACATGTTTCTGTGTGTATACATGCATTCTCTCTCTCTCTCTCTCTCTCTCTCTCTCTCTCTCTCTCTCTCTCTCTCTCTCTCTCTCTCTGTATGTATGTATGTATGTATGTATGTATTTATGTATGTGCATGTCTAATCAAGGAGGGTGTTTCGAGTTGCTCCTGTGAGTATTTTCCAATTTTCTCTCATATTGAATCTGATGTATGCATGTATGTTATATTTATTTTTCCTCATATTTTAAAGTAATGTGTAGTTAAAGCACCCAGGGCAGGCTGCATCAGCTTCTGATCATGTGACCAGGAAGAATGCTCCAAAAGAGCATTCAGTTAGTAGCATTCGGAGATAACACTATTCAACTGCTCTTTCATAGCTATGTACAGGAGATTATTTCTTCTTCTTTTAGGTATGTGTTTCTTCAGTCTGATTTGGCCTATTTCTTTTGTTGGCTTGTCCTGCCATGCTAAATTTGGTCCAGTTCTGTCTTCAGAAACTAATGCAGAAAGTTTCTGCTGATGGACACAGAGTACAAAACTTCTTTTCATACATGCATTCATACATATACACATACAAATATTTATACTTCAACCCATCTTTGGGTTGATAGAAATAGCGACATAGTGAAAGCCTGCACAGTATAGCTTCTGGATTCCCCCCCCCCCCATATCCTTAACAGGAACTCCACTCCAGGAGAGAGGGAGAGTCAAATAGAGTTAGATTATTAATACATTCAAATAAATACTTATTTACTTACTTCAAAGGAGCACAGCAACATTCTAAGTAAGTAACATTCTACCCAGTTGCACCTGTCATAAAGATGGCTTGGGAAATTTTTCAAGACTTTCTCTCTTCTTCCCTCTTGTCCCCCCCCCCCCGCCTCCATTTTTGTGGCTGTATTTGCCCATTTTCAAATTCAGGTTTGTTTGTTTTTGCTGATTTATCATTCCAAACCAATATTTGGCCCCAATCTGTTTCATTCTGAGGAACTGGACAGGTAGAAGACAAGATAGCATCTTGAGCATCTTTACATTGTTTCTTTCCAACCCCCTGTCAGGCTAGGAAAAAAGAAACATCTATAAGGCTTAAAAATTATATATAGGGGAATGTATTAAAGATGGATCACTACTGATTGTAGCAAAGGTAAATGATCACCCATGAGGAGAATTTTTATTCCGTAGCATAGAACAGTTTTTCCATACAATGCCATTGTGTTTTAAGAATAAGGAAATATTATTCAACCTTATTTTGCACTTCTGAAGCAATACAGTAAAGCCTTGATTTATTGGACTAAAGGAACAATATTTTGAGGGTGAAGATTTGTTCTCCGAGCTTGCAGTTGATTTTGGTTTGTAGGTTGGTTGTAGGTCAATATGTCTGTTGATGGAATTGCTGTGAAGTGCCAGGCTTCAATGAACTCATGAGCATGGTGAATGGTAGCATGGCCAATGATTTTTGTGTTGCTCCAATTGAACTGATACTGTTTGGTATTGGTGTGGGTAAAGATTAAGGATTAGGGATTGTGGCGTTTGACTGCCAGCTGGTGTTCATTGATCCTGGCTTTTAATTGACATGATGTTTGTCCCACATAGAATTGGTTGCAATCTTTACAGTTGATTTTGTAGATTACATTTTTCTTTCATCCTTCTGTAGTTTGTCTTTGGTTCTGGATAATTCCTGATGGAGTGTGGATGTGGGTCTATGACTATTGCTATTCCTAGGGGTTGGAGAATTCTGGTTGTCATTTCCAACAGTCCTTTTGTGTATGGTAGGGTTAGTTTTTGCATGATGGTTGACTGTGTGGTGTGGTGTGATATGGATGCTGTGTGTTGGAACATGAAATTATCAAGTAGCTATTTCTCTTTTCTTAGTATTGTGGTGCTGCAGTGTGTCCTGGCCCTTCTGAAGAAGGTTTGAACACCGTTTCTTTTGTGTGCAGTGGGAATATGTATGTGTGTCTCTTCAATTTGGAGCATTTGATGATGACAAAGGGGTCATCGATGTAATGTGTCCATAATTTTAGTTGGATGGTGGGTAGAGCTATGGATTTGAGTCGTTGCATGACTGCTTCTCCTATTAGGCTTGATATGGGTGATCCCATTGGTGATCCCAATATTTTATAACATTGCAAATTTCATAAATGCATATTACACATATTTTATACAATTCTCAATGTGTAATACAGCAAATAGATTTTATGTGTACACAAAATCATGTGGTATATGGATAAGTATCATCTGTTAAGTTGCTAAACCAAGAACAGTTAAATCAAACATTTTTTTGCATATGAACTGAAGCACAATCATGCTTACATTTTACAGTCCCATCTTCCAATTAAAAAGTCAGGAAAACATGGTTGCAGAATGCTTGTGTAAAAAGTAATATTTCATCTGCGTTGATAGTTATTTATTAGTAAATAAAGGTTCTATAAAAGTGAACCAGAAGTTTTCTTGGTGCAAAATCAGCAACATTTTTGATTGCTGATTATACTATATAGGCTACAACTATTTATCATTTAGCTACCTTATATTCTGTTTAGTAAGTGGCATAGATGAATGTTTTTAAAAATATAGCAAGTATACCCTAAACATTTGATGGAATAAGCAGAATGCTGTAATATGAAGTATTTTCAACTGCAGCAATTGCTCTGGAAATATGTTAATATATGACTTTTCTCTAATGTAGGTGATTCTTCATTTTCATCTTCATAAGCCAGGCTATTTCATTTTGGAAAATGAAAATCCTTTATTTTTTTGTCGGTTGTTGCTCTTGCTATTTTAGCAAATTGCAGCATATGGAAATACCTGACTGTTCTTAACTAACATCAGACAAACTTTTCATTCAGTCTGATTAACCCTTGGATGACAGACCATCAAGGAATCCCCAGGCTTTAGTTAGTTGTTAAGTCAAAGAAGGATCTCAGAAGAGGGCAACAATAAACTACTTTTGTATTACTGCCAAGAAAACCAGATCAACATGATCATAAACTCACCAAGAATTGTCACCACAAGCTATGAGAAGAAAATTATGAATGTCAAGACATAGTGCTCAGAGCATCAGCCTGGGCATGGTAATAAATTTCTCTCTAGGAAAGAAACATTGTTCTTGTGATTTTAGCAGGGGAAGATTCAAGGATGGTTCACACGAATTGCTTTTAGTGCAGGTGCATAAGAAGATTTTGTAATGCCAAAGACCAGTTACTGAAGAATCAATGAATCTGGCCATGTTGATATGTCAGCTCCAGAGTTTAAATCTTGCATCTCTTCCAACCTCTCTGAACATCTCACCACTTTGAATCATAAACCTTGGATGTGAAAGGCACCTGCACAATTTTGAAAAAGATGGTATCTGGTCTCAGGCACTGTAGTTTTGACTTTTCCTAGTATAAAGATTAGAAGGAAGAGTGCCAGTGGTATTGGCTTACTGTTTTTTTCCCCATCTCTACAACAAGCAGAATCATCAGAATTCTTGCCCAGTACCTGACTTGGTAGAATTCTAGAAAATGGCTTTCAAATAATATTATAACTCAACAAAAATCCCTTCCCCATTGCTAAGGGAACATGTTTTCCATTCATCCTTAAGTAGGTTTATCAAATGCCTGACAGGTTTTCCTTTCTGTCCTCATGTCCTGCATCGGATTGGCATATTATTCAGCATTTTGAGTATATGTGTCTGTGTATACAAACACTGAAATAACCAAAATGGAGAAATGATTCATGAAAATGGTGGAGCTTGCACAAATGGCAAAACTGATATGTTTGATCAGGAATAAGACAACTAGTTCTTTTATAAAAAGCTGGAAACCTCTTAAGAACGTTTTACTGAAAAAATTAAATTGGTGATTTATAGATTTATTCATTAAAAGGGGTGAATATGGGAAGAAGAGAACAGTGTTGTACCTTTAATGAGGAAGGAACAATAATGGATTTGTTTGCTGTAAAGAAGATTGGAAAGTTGCTTTTTAAATATATCTTGTTTTTTCCTAGCTGCAGTCTTTTCTACTTCTGCTTCTTTTATCTCTTATTTCTTTCTTAATATTCCTTAATTTCACTCAATGTAATTCCAGTGTTTATTTGCACACATGTAAAAATCTTTAAAAGAAAGTATAGGTATAAAAAGGATGTCTTTTGAAGGGGCTGTTTTACTATAGTAGTCATTCAAACTTTCATGTATGGTAACCTTGTAAATTTTCTCCTTTTTTTCTCATCCATTAAAAGACTTGACAGCCTAGATTTAAATTATTTATTTCCTGAATCCATCAATTGCCTTCAATCCATGACCAATGATTCATCGTACGTTTCCATAATGAAATTTGAAATGCATATTCTTGTTAATTCTATATTATCATTAGTATATGTCCTTGAAAATAAAAACTTTCTGGAAAAATATTGCAATTGAAAAACCATTCTTTCTGATGCTTGAAAAAATAGTTTAATATACAGATTTTTGTCGTAATTTTAGTTGGAATGCCAATACAGTTAAACAGTTAGTGTGTTCTCTTCCCCCCAACATTCATCCTTCTCTCCAATTGTCCATGCCCAAATTTGCCAGCTCAGATATTTGGTAACTCAATCCTTAAGCCAGAAAAAATCTAAAAAGTTTGCTATTCTTATTTCCTTTCCTAACTGCCATCTGTGCTACTGTATCAGGCATAGTGATGTCCTGACTTCATCAGCACAGGACATACAAAGTAAATTGGAAGATCTCTCCATCTTTAATACCTTCTATCATCACCTGGTGGAAAATAATTCATTAATGATTTCAGTCCAGTAGTGATAGGTGGGGCTTGAATCAAGAGGCCTAATCTCTTTTGTTTCTGTACTTTTTTATCTTCCAAATGAAAGTTTACCTACTGAAAGAGATGGACAATATCTTTCTTTAAAAACTGAACAATTAATATTGGGCTCTGCTCCAATGAATACTATTTATAGCCCTGGCTCAGCTACAGTACCTTTGACCATTTGGTAGCAGACAAGCACAGTGAAAGCTTTTGTACCATCACTTTCCAGTTAGTCACAAGATATTGGTGGAACTTCCACGCAGGCTCAGTGATTTGCAAGCAACTTATAGAAATGCCTAAGAGTCTTTGATACAGGACTGTTTTATGTTCAAAGAAAGTGGCTGAGCATCAGTCTGCAGCTCCACAAGCCTGCTGAAACCCTTCTCTCCTTTAACTTTTGTTCTGCTCTGGCTAAACATTTATTCCTTGAAATACCCATGCAGCTGTGTGAGATTTATTATGTATTTTCTACTATCAAACAAAGACACTGCAATCAACAAGTTTTTCTGCTGCTTGCGTCACTGAAATTTCCAGCACTAATACAAATGAATTTGCAAAAATTACAACACATATAGGGAGGCCAAGATAATCAATAATAAAGCAAGACCTCAGGAATGTTTAATCATTCAGTAACAATAATAATCCAATACTCTGCAAGGGTCATTATAAGTTTGTATATATGTTTGTAACTTTTCAAGATTGCCATAGGAATCAAAAGAGAATTTGATAGAATTTCTTCTAGCAAGAAATTTGGCTAGGAAGAGAAACAGTTGAAAACTGTTTCCCCTTATCATCCATCCGGCAAATCTCTCTGGAAATCAGAAAGTGAGAAATGAAATTTAAAAGGCACAAGTGGGGAGGGGAATAATAGTGATAAGGTAAAGTTACCTTTAAAAAAGTAAATCATTTTTCTGACTAAACGTTTGCATTTACTGTAATGACTAAACTGGACAGAGCATAAACTATTTAAGAGCCTCTGGGAGAACCTATTTTCCTGGGAGTTAAAACAAGAAGTTCTAATCTCTTCAAGCACTGACAACCAAAAAGGAGAAAGAAAACCCATGAAATCTTTTGTCTGTCCCTCAGAGGCAAAATCTTGTTGCTACAATCATAAGAGGTAATCAGAAATCAAATTCTCTGAGCACCTGGATATGTCCATGTGGTAAACTTGGCAACAATATACACTGTGTATTTTTATTGGCATTTTACCAGGTGCTCTATTCTGCTATAACAGATGATAACAGAATTGCAATAGAATAGATGGCAGAAATGAAAAGAAATGTGTCCATCAAGTGTATCAATAGGTGCCTAGTTCATCTAATCTTGATCACATAACTTCACCTCAAATATAATGGATGGCAAAGATCATATAGATCAGGCATGTCAAACTTGCGATGTCATGTGATGTTGTGTGACGTATTGGGACTTTTTCCCCATTGGGGTGGGCGTGGTTTCCGCATGACAAACCCAGCTTGTGGGCCAGCAGTTTGACATGCCTGATATAGAACATATATGCTTTATGTATGCTACTGCATAGTCTTAGTATAAGGGGTAAGGACCATTATTCAAATGCAACAAATTAAGCTTCTGTCATCTATGAGCTGGAAATGGGATGATGATATTGTTGGAAGTCAACACCCACCCACCCTGCTAGGGAAGGAAATATTTTGCGGGATATTAAAGAAGGCAGAATATTATATTTCCCCAAAGGAATAATGGAGGGAAAAAAATCTTTAAAGGCTTTTCTGCTCAAGTTTCCCCAGGCAGAAACTGAGCAGGCTAGCTCTGTAGAAATGCAGATTTCATAATCCTATTCAAAAAGACTGGGTCAACTATTCATAAGCAAAATGCCTTCAGCCACAGCCACGAAGGAGCAAGACATGACCTTTATGACACAATAGTATTAACCCACCACCATTAGAATACCAAAAGGGCACACTCAAGCTCAGGTCAAAGTATATGCCACAGAAACAGGAAGAACCTCAAATACAAAACCACAGGAACAGGAAGAACCTCAAATACAAAGCCCAAAGAAGATATAAAAGCCCACCTATCCCAACTCCATTTTGTCTGCTTTCCCAGAACCACGTGCTTTTGATTCTGTTCTTCAGTAAACAGAACCTTTCTTCCTAAGTAGTCTCCATTTTATTTATTCCTGGCTTGGACTGAACCCTGATTATTTTTATTTCAACAGTATAAGAGGAATGGTAGAACAAAAGTTGTCAAAGCATTTTCACCCATAAGTAAGGGTATCTGAGCAAAGTATAAATACAATCTTCCAGGAGAAGGGTCTTGATTGCTTACAAAACATACAAAATTATATTTAAACAATAAGGAAAAAAGCCCATGGTTTGTCAGTAAATTGCTATCCAACTATTTCTTAATTATTTTTTCACACAATTTTAAAATCTCATTTTCAACACATGCCCCATCAAAATGTATAGCTTTTTCTTAGCTAGTATCTAGGATTCTGAGATCAATTTAGTCCTACTGCTTATAGAGAGGTAACCTATGGAATGGATCAGGTTAGAAAATTGTGCATGCTATTTGCATATATTATTCCACAGCTATGTAGGAAGAAATATGTGTAATCTTGCTTATGGTTATGGATAACATGAAGTATAAAAAGTCAGTTTTGTAAGCTGTACATGTTCAGTAATATCATTTCTTGTTGATTTTCAGGTTCTGCTTTTTTTCTCTATGTTTGAGATTTGAGGTTCAGGCTTTTATGCATGATAACAACAGGGAAATCTTTGATGAGTGGGAGAGAAGAAAACAGATTTTTCTGCACAGAAATGCTCAATGATTTTAGGAGTTTTGGGTACACCCTATTCCCTGGAAAATATCATAATATCTTAATAACTTTTAGTTATTTTATATATATATATATATATATATATATATATATATATATATATATATATATATATATATATATATATATATATATATATATATATATATATATATANCGCTCCATGGCATCGGACCTGGTTATCTCCGAGACCGCCTTCTGCCACAGATTCCCTCCCATAGACCGGTACGCTCCCACAGAGTGAGTCTCCTCAGGGTGCCGTCGGCCAAGCAATGTCGGCGGGCGACCCCCAGGGGGAGGGCCTTCTCTGTGGGTGCCCCCACCCTCTGGAACGAACTACCCCCCGAGATCCGGACAATTCCGGATCTCCTTACTTTCCGCCGCGCCCTCAAGACATGGCTTTTTCAGCAAGCGGGCCTGGCCTAGGGAGGATTTTAAATCGGGTTTATCTTAAGAGTAATTTTAAATAGCACAGCTTTAAATATTCGGTTTTAATTGGTTTTACTTGGGTGGGGTTGTAAATGTGTTTATGTTTTTTAATATGTTGTGAGCTGCCCTGAGTCCCGTTGGGAGAAGGGCAGGATATAAATCAAATAAAATAGAAAATAGAAAATAAAATTAGTTGCCTAGGGCGAGGCGTGCCAGTTGTTAAAGCACAACCTCCCCTTTTTATTCCGTATGATGTCTCCTCGATCTCCTGGGGATATTCACCGGTTCTGGGAGGTGGGGGGTCTCCGGGGTGCCGTTCGTGTTTCTCCAGGATGTCGGTTGTTCGTTGGGAATGACACGGAGATTGGGGGGGTTTCTTTGATATTCTGCCAACTCGTATACACGATGGTTCCACGGACTGTTTGCAATGGGGTGGGGGGCCCATGCACCAAGATCTTAAAGATAGATGTGCTGGGCAAAGATCAATGTGGCGATTAATGGAATCACTGTTGGATAGCCATGCCTCTTTAAGTAGGCGGCCACCCTTCGTACCATCACTGGCTAGAATCTGTGCATCCTCAAAATCAAACCGATGCCCAGTCTCTGCCATATGCGTCCATAGCTGCGAATATTGTTCCCCTCTTTTAATCGCTAATCTGTGCTCCTGTATTCTAGTTTTCAGCCTTTTAGAGGTCTCCCCAACATAGTTATTGGAGCAGTCTCTGCAGTTAATTCTGTAGATTATTGATGACTTTTCTATGTNCAGTGTCGCCTAATGAACCTCGTGGGATACCCATTACATTTGAACACACGGAAGAGATGATTCCTCTCTTCAATTCTAGTGCTATCAGAGCTACAGTGAGAGTCTACTCGCTTGAAGAGGGTTCTAAGACAGCTGACCTTATGGGCCACCGGATGGTTGCTTCTATAATGAAGCACCCTATCCGTGCAAGTTGGTTTTCAGTATACCCTGGTGCTGAGGGTTCCATCTAGCTGATGGGTAACTAACACGTCTAAAAACGCTAGAGAGCCCTGATTTTCTTCCTCGATAGTAAATTGGATATCCGGGTATACCGAATTCAATATGCCCATAAAGTCAGCTTTCTGGTCCCTCTTGATGACGGTGAATGTGTCATCCACATAGCGGGCCCAAAACTTGGGTCGATGTTGGGCCATCGCTTGGAGCACATGGAGATCTCCGTGTCATTCCCAACAAACAACCGACATCCTGGAGAAACACGAACGGCACCCCAGAGACCCCCCACCCCCCAGAACCAGTGAATATCCCCAGGAGATCGAGGAGACATCATACGGAATAAAAAGGGGAGGTTGTGATTTAACAACTGGCACGCCTCGCCCTAGGCAACTAAGAAGCCCGGTAGGGCTCGATAGGAGCCCATGGTTTGATCAAAGGCAATGGACCGTTCCGGCTAGAATCCAAGACCCCCCATTCCATCAGGAGGAGGAGGGAACTACCACCACCCCAACTCGACAGGAGACGATGACCCACCCACTTTATGGACTCCGGACTCCAGCGCGGAGGTGCTGGGGAGGGGAGCTGAGCAGGCTGAATGATCTGCAGAATGGTAGGCAGACGGAAGACACCAAATGGGGGAGAAAGGGGAGGATTGCAATTGCAGCCCCAGACCTCAGATCTCAGACTCCAGCACGAATGCATTGGGGAGGAGAACGGAACAAGCTGAACGGCCTACGTGGTGGTGGGCAGACGGAGGACACCAGCCGGGGGGAAGGGGGAGGATTGCGATCGTAGCCCCCGACCCCCGCATCTACAACGACAACTGTGTCGGACTTGAAACACAGTGGGGGATGAGAGGGGAGAAAGTCGCACCATTGGGAGGGAGACGGGGAGGAGTGGGGGGGTGCTGAGAGGCAGATTGCTGACTGGGAAGGAGAAAGGGAAAAGACTGCAACCCCCGTGCATCGTGTTTGCAATGGTAATTACATCGGAACAAAAAAGGGGGGAGATAAGAAAATAGGAGGCTGTACCATCAAAAAGGAGACGGGGAGGGGGGGAGATGTTGGAAACCAAGTTGGTGCGACGTGTACTTGACTATGGACAAAGAAGTGTGGGGCGACATTGGAAAGGACCCAAGGGGAAGGGTGTGAAGGTGATATGGAAAGGAAAACGGAAGACGGATCTGAGCGCGCGAAAGGAGACCCTCCATTGACATCTAGCTCTAAAAAAGAAAAATTCCCTGATGTTAGCTGTATGGATGAGAGACGTGGGAGGGAGCAAGCCGTTACCAAGGAACCGGCGTCAGGAACGTGCCTAGTCATGACCGG
>NW_015386427.1:5893417-5902568 GCF_001527695.2 Protobothrops mucrosquamatus
TATATATATATATATATATATATATATATATATATATATATATATATATATATATATATATATATATATATATATCCTGATCCCCATATCAGAACCTACCATATCCCAAGATAAATAACTTCGCAGAAGTTATTTTCTACGTTTTGCCCAATTGTAAGCTGCAATCTACATGTCTCTCTCTTGAATCAACAGCAAGTCTGCCTCTATTATTGCCTAGCTACTTTTCAGATAGTTAAAAAATATTATCCGCTCTGCCTTTAATCTTATGTCTGGTGGATTAAGCATAACTGAGTCTTTCAAATATTTTGTGTAGAATTTAATTTAATTTAATTTCATCTTTGCTGTTTTTTTCTAGGCATGTGTTAGCTTGTAAATGCACTTCTTAAAATTTGGTATCCAATTCTAGAATCCAATGTCTTCTTTTCAATGACAGTCTTAAATCTGTTTGAAATGTACTATAATATTTATATCTATATCTATCTATATATCTACACACATACACACACGCACACACACACACACACACACACACACACACTTTGCACGAAGGATTCTTTAAGTTCCTCCAGTGACAAAATATCCCTGTTGCTCTTCCTAGCATCCTTATCTGATTCATGTTGAAAATGCACTGTTCAAGACTGAACTAGACTATATTTAGAAGAAGTTTGATAAATGCAGACTATATTAGAATTATTACTTTATGGTTTGGAAATAGTATGTCTATTTATGCAAGCCAAAACTACATTTGTTGTAATTTGTTTATCAGCCATGCCAGTTTCCCGATTCTTATTGTCAGGCCTCTCTGAGAATTAGAGAGAGGCAAACTCTGCAAGAATATTTTTCCCAGGGCACAAAGGTTCAGAAAATGTACAGAAGCCATTAAGAAATAATTTCCAAAATTGCTGTTTATCAAATGCAAATTCACATTTCTTGTACCACTTTCTCTTGCCTGCTCCTTGGAAAAGACTAGAACTGCATCTCTACGAGAAGGGAAATAGTTTCCATCTGTTTTCTCTTTTCGTAACAGAACTAGTATTAAATTGTTTATTTGTGATTGTATGAAAACTAACTCACATGTATTCACTCTGTGATCAATTCAAATTTCAATATCATTTTCATAAGTATTATAATCAAGCCAAGTATGAAAAATACATTTGTTTTCTTTTCCAAAATGAACAACTTTTCATTATTTTATTAAATTTTATATTATTTTTATTGTATTCTACAAATAATAATGTTAAAGAGGTTTTTTCTGTTTTCTAGGATCTTAGCTATCTGATTCATCTTTGTGGCATATGGAGTCCCTCTGTATGTTTTTCCAACATATTCCATATTAACGAATATGATGAAGAGTACAAAGTTCAGATCTAAATCCTATGGTTCTGAATTGATAAAACCATTTGATGAGAAAGAATTGAGTAGTTTTCAAGCTAGCTGTGTCTTATTTCATAGACATATCATAATACACATACTGTATATTATGGAGTCAAATGTCAAACAAAGTTTGTTTAAGTCAAGATGCATTTTATTCTTAGCATTCCTACAATCAACAAAGGATATTACTACAAAAATTAGTAAAATTAGTTTGATTTTGTTAGTCCATGATAAACTCTTGTTACACTGTTTTCAAATTTCTTACAGATTGACTAGCCTATAATTTGCTATATCAGTGTCACAGTGTCAGAATTGGTATGGTTTTCTATTTTTCCTGTTTTTTAAAATTTATTTGTTTTGTTATATATTTTTAAGAGATGATGAATTTGGGCAGATAGGTGTTGTGCCATTGCGACTGAAGTATGACCACTTTTTATTTATAATCTGCAATGCCACAACTATAATTTTGCCTGTTTTGACCCCTCCCTTCCAGACAGAAATGATCCAGTACTATTAGCAAAGTTCTTCTATTAAATCCAGGAAATTAGCACTCATCCAGCATTCTTGACTCTATTTCTGTTAATTTCTTTTTTCTTCAACCTTTTAACTGTTATTTGGGTTGGTGGAGCTGAAGGGGTTAATATTTTCTCTTTCAGAGAAGGTTGAGCCCAAAGAGGAGTTGAACAATGTTTCTTTGTTTTCTGTTATTGTTTTGCACTCTTCACTGAGCAGTTGTATATTGATTATTTTCCTAATTAATGTATGAAAAATGAATATATCAAATCCCAATGTAGTTGTGTTTGACAAGTAAAATTAAATGAACAATGTAAGCGATACATAAATGGAAAAAAATTAGAACAAATAGGTAAATGTGTGTAACTCAGCACAGTGTTTACTAAAGATGGAAAAATGGATGGATGCATTTTAAGACATGTAAATTCTGGTAGAAGAATATTGTGCACTATGTGGACTGTTGCAAGAAATAAATATTTGTTGAAAGAAATCAAAATGGCTTTGTGTTAAAAACATGCTTCTTTCCATTTTGTTGTATAGAAACAAAAACCAGAAATGCCAAGAAACACAATAAAAAATGGTGATTTAAGAAGTATGTGCCATGAAATGAAACATATAAAGAATGAATGATGATGAAAGTGAACTGAAAACAGATATGAACAAACTCAAAGTGGTTTGATCATATAGAAAGCATGACTGAAAGATAAGTTGTGAAGAAATTATTGATGGGAGAGTGAATGATTCAAGAGAAAGAGAAATTATGGGAACATTGTGATTGGATGAATGAAACCTTCATAAACAGAGATGTACAGTAAGAATAAAAGCCAATCAGTGTATGGATTTGGTGAAAACAAGGATGGAGTGCTATAATGAATAATATCATCTATATTTAATTAGTTATCCTTTTCATGTATTCTGCCTTTATCTTGCTCATTATTTCTCATTACTTTTCTGACTTTTGCATTATGCTATTACCTGGAAAAGGAATATTGTGATGACATGTACAGGTTGTCCTGATGTAGTAACCACAATTGTAAGCAACAACATTGTTAAGTGAAGCAGTCATTAAGTCAGTGTGTTTACAGTCTCACTTCAGTTTTTCTTTGCTTTACAGACCTGCAAGACCTTCTTTTCCTATAGCTGTTTGTCCAGAATGATCTGAAGATGGAAAAAATGATCTCACTCAAAGAGATAGAAATGGTCACACCTATTACCCAGATGTCACATCACTACTGAAGAAGGTCCGACCATATCAAGCCTTTCACAACCACGGGTTTGAGTACTTAGACACAGAATACAACAACATCACAATCGGCTCTCTTATGCTCATTTTTGAATGATTTGTAATTAGGGTTAGAGTATTATTCTTTTCAGAAAGATTTGATATGTTTGTAATCTTTTAGCATTTAACATAGTGAAAGTACTTGAACTTTTTTTAAAAAAAAAATCATAAAAGCTGAATATCTTTAGAACTCTTCAGACACTCAAAAGAGCTATAGAAATGTGGAGAAGAAAGGGCAGCCACTAAACTTCTTTGAATAAAGTGCTGACTGCAATATAGGCATGTAATGAAAGTTATTATGAAATTAATTAGCTAATCACCAACTATGCTTAATTAAGTGAACTTTTCAAACTATTATGAAATGGGGATATTTTCAATTTTTTAAATTAAAATATGTGTATGTCATTACACTATTAATCATAGTGTTTGTATGACCTTCTCATCTGATTTATTAGATAGCCTTACGGGTTCTTGATGAGATGTATTTCACATATTGGAATATTGTTAAATGAGGCTAGGATTAATCAGAGCTATGAGTGCTAAAAATGCACATTTCATTTTTTCTTCTTCTCATGATTCTAGTATAGAAAAGTTTTCCATTAAGATAAATACAATTATTCATGATGTGTTGTACAAATAATGCCATTACATTCTCATTTGGATATTGAAGTTAAACTAAGATTTTCTTAAAGTTCAAGCAATGATATGCTGATTTTCCCCACACTTTGCCTCCAGTTTTAATTCATTTTCTAGAAATTGATGGAGGAAGGAATTAAAAAAAACACATATTAATTGAAAAATATTGACGGACAGGTTTCTTGGGGTTACTTGAGTCATTCTAGTTATGACTTTGCCATTTTTATATAGATAGCCAAGGTATAATAACCTTTAAAAAAATAGCAGGCCAGGGAGACATTGAAATAATGCAAATTGCAGTCTATATAGTCAAATCATATAAGACATCAAGGATCTGTAGATATTTCAAAAATTGCATTGTTCTATTGTCTGCTTTGGAATGAGTTTTCTTAAATATTGAAAAATATATATTTAAAAAATTGAGAGCTTGTTTGGTACAGTAAAGGCATGAGGTTAGAAATCAGAGAGTATGAGTTCTAGCCCATTTTAGGCATGAAGGCTGAGTGACTTTGCACCAGTCACTTTCTCAGTCCATAATATTAGGCTTATGGGCAACATGCTGGTCAGTCAATTCCTGTTGCATTATATGAAAACAATAGGAACAAATATTATACGCATACACCAGTTTTGTTTTGACATTTAAAATCCTGATGCTAAAATCTATTCAGAGACTGTTCCATTCACCTTTTCATGTTCACATGATTGGTGTAAGAAATACAGAAGCATTTATGGTTCAAGCATTTAATTAAAAATAAACCCAGTAAATATTTCATATAAAAATGGTGACATATAAAAACTGACAGAAATTGTGTGTTCAAAATAGCAGCATGCATTGTTTGCACTAAACTGCAATAAATCCAGAAGGACACACAAACACAAGCACACACATAAATAAAATCACATCCTTTATCAACAGTTTGTAAGATTTGATCTTCTACGTATCTTTCTTCACAGGAACTCGTTGTTTATAAATAATTCTTCCCTTGACTAGTGTGACAGATTCAAAAACAGAGATGTTTTGACGGAAGCTTTACAGCTGTCGACATTTCAGGACAAGAGATCAATAGGAAAACACAGCTTTAAAACTGATCACAAACTAAATGGCCCCAGGGGTGATCCATGTGTCTGCCACAGTAGGAAAGAATCTTGGCATTTCATATTTGACTGAGACTATTTCAAGTGGCAGTAGAAACATGACTAACAGTTTTGTAGTACAAAAGGAGTACAATAAACATGTGTGCATACACAGACAGACATATGTCTTGTATGTCTGTCAGAGTATTATAAAAAATAAAATACAATATGAACATTTAAATTCTATATTGACATCTTAAGTCTTTGTGAGGATTCAAGGCTGAAGAACCATGAGGTCAATTCAGAACAATTCTGTTGTATTATTTTTCTACTAATTCCCAGCCAAACTAATAAATCATTATGTGTTTTAGTTGTTTTTAGAACATTGGTTCTTATGAAGTTCCTGACACTCAGAGATAAGGTGAACGATCTCTAAGGCATTCATATACAATCTTTAGCCATCTCATGATTAAATAAGTATCCTTTGATCTACAACCTCCATATTTTTCCACACTTCTTTAAATCCCAAGGAAAAAATAACATGAGATTATTTCTTATGTTTTAAAGTCAGCTGGGAGGGAAGGGGCTTCAGAGTGATAGAAAACTGCACTGTCAAGAACACTAACAGTAGGACAGTCTTCCTTTTCCAGTAACAAAGGAGGCTCAAAGAGTTCAAACAAATTCTTAAGTGCTCTAAGAATAAAATAGAAAAACAAAAGTCCTGTTTTGCAATGGAAAAAAACAAGATTTGGTTCAGCATCAGAAATAACACAGTTCCTTAGCTCTGCAAAAAGTGACCTCTGCAAGGTTTCTCTAAAGCAATTCTGGTTGTTAGCTATATGATGGCAAGAGCATCACTCTGTCTAAGGCTAAGCCAGTATACTTGACCCTACTGTGAGCAGTCCCCCAGTATGTTTTTATCTTTTCAAAAGATGCTTTCTACTAAAACTGGGATATTCCACAGACTTTCAGTGTTCTCTGCCATTGGTTTACAGACCTCAAGTCTAATTACAGGGAGAGAGAGAGAGAGAGAGAGAGAGAGAGAGAGAGAGAGAGAGAGAGAGAGAGAGAGAGAGAGAGAGAGAGAGAGAGAACACATTGGTTCTTATTGATTAGCGAAACAGCTTGAGGTTCTGATAGAAAGGGGAAAGATTTCTTTGGTATAAAATAATATCCTTTGTGAAGGATCTAATTGGTATGTTAATGCTTATAGGGCTTTTTGAAGAACAATTTTGGCTTGATTTTGTTGAAATAATCAGATCAAATCAGTAATTTGAACTGACAAGTTGAAATAGATCAGATATGATTCTCTTGTCTGTGGTTATTTATTATTTGGTTATTATGTTTATATTGTTGATTTGTTATTATTCTCTGGAAGCACGCTTCAGGGAGCACACATGGGCATCTTTCCTCATTTTTATCCAAGGAGGAGGAGGAGGAGGAAGAAAAGGAGAAGAATTATTTACGAACCAAAGGTAGATTGGGCTGAGTTACGTTGTTGACTGGGTCCTTGATTCTCTTATATCTTATACCTTAGCCACTATGTTAAGTTGGTTATAGCTATATCCCGGTATTCCTAGGTGATCTATGTTGCCTAGTTTCAACTAATACTCCAGCAGCACTCTCTCAGCAAAGAAACTGATAAGGTCATTGTTGTGTCTTACTATAGCTGATACTCATTTAACAACCACAATTGGGATTGATGACTGTCATTAAGCAAAAGGGTTGCTAAGTGAAAAAGCACCAATCACACCTGTGCTTATGATTTTTTTGCTTTACAGCAAAGAAAATGATTTTACAAGGATATGATCTCAAACAGCCTTGTGAGCTCAAACAGTGAGGACAAACAGTTTGTTAAGGATGGGGGATGACCAAAAATAGCAATTCTTTTTCCCCTGCTTAGGTGATTCTATAGGAACCACTGCATCTATGGAATAGCATATAGACATGCAGAAAAATAAATGAATGAAATGAAATGAATACCCTTTAGTCCTTTCATAACACCATTTTCTATGTATCAATATGCATGCATGTAATAATAATAATAATAATAATAATAATAATAATAATAATAATAATAATAATAATAATAATAATAATAATAATAATAATAATAATAATAATAATAAAGTTGGAAGGGAGCTTGGAGGTCATCTAGTCCAACCCCCTACTCAGGCAGGAAACTCTATACCATTTCAGACAAATGGCTGTCCAGTCTCTTCTTAAAAACTTCCAGTGTTGGAACATTCACCACTTCTGTAGGCAGGTTGTTCCACTGGTTAATTGTTCTAACTGTCAGGAGGTTTCTCCTTAGTTCTAGGTTGCTTCTCTCCTTGATTAATTTCCATCTGTTGTTTCTTGTTCTGCCTTCAGGCTCCTTGGAGAATAGCTTGACTATCTCTTCTTTGTGGCAGCCCCTGAGATATTGGAACACTGCTATCATGTCCCCCCTCGTCCTTCTCTTCATTAAACTAGACATATCCAATTCCAGCAGCCTTTCCTTATATATATTTAGCCTCCAGTCCCCTAATCATCTTTGTTGCTCTTCTCTGTACTCTTTCTAGAGTCTCAACTTCTTTTTTACATCGTGGTGACCAAAACTGGATGCAGTATTCCAAGTATGGCCTTACCAAAGCCTTGTAAAGTGGTATTAATACTTCACGTGATCTTGATTCCATCCTTCTGTTAATGCAGCCTAGCACTGTGTTGGCCTTTTTGGCAGCTGCAGCACACTGCTGGCTCATATTTAAGTCATTGTCCACTAGGACTCCGAGGTCCCTCTCACAGTTACTACTGTTGAGCAAGGTACCCCCTATACTATACCTGTACATTTGGTTTCTCTTGCCTAAATGTAGAATCTTACTTTTTTCACCATTGAATTTCATTTTGTTAGATAGCGCCCAGTGTTCAAATCTGTTCAGATCCTCCTGTAGCCTAAGCCTGTGTTCTGGAGTGTTGGCTATTCCTGCCAGCTTGGTGTCATCTGCAAATTTGATGATTTCCCCATCTATCCCCTTGTCCAAATCGTTGATGAAGATGTTGAAGAGCACTGGGTCCAGAACAGAACCCTGGGGCACCCCACTACACACTTCCCTCCATGTAGATGTGGTTCCATTGAGGACCACACACTGAGTATAGCCGGTCAGCCAGCTACCGATCCATCTGGTGGTGATGCTGTCTAACCCACATTTTTCTATCTTATCAAGTAGTAGGTTGTGATCTACTTTATCAAATGCCTTACTGAAGTCCAAGCAAATTATATACACAGCGTTTCTCTGATCCACTAATTTTGTCACTTGGTCAAAGAATGCGATAAGATTTGTCTGGCATGATCTGTTTTTGACAAACCATGTTGGCTTTTAGTAATGACTTTGTTTGCCTCTAGGTGTTCGCTGATTGATTATCTTTTTCAGAATCTTCCCAGGTATTGAGGTCAGGCTGATAGGTCTGTAATTTCCTGGGTCCATTTTGTTTTCTTTTTTGAAGATGGGAACTACATTAGCTCTTTTCCAGTCCTCCGGTAGTTCCCCAGTGCTCCAGGATCTTTGAAAAATATAGTTCAATGGTTCTGAGATCACATCTGCCAGTTCCTTAATCCATCTGGTCCTGATGATTTGAACTCATCTAGGCTGGACAGGTGCTCACTTACCGTTTTCTTGCCTATCTTAACTTGCGTTTCTATTCTGTTTTTTATGGCATTATTTTTGGTAGGTTGGTCTGTTTTTCCCTTTGTGTAAAGACAGATGCAAAAAACAAGTTAAATAGTTCTGCTTTCTCCCTGTTGCTTGTCACCTTCTTGCCACGTTCCCCCACTAATGGACCAATCATTTCCTTCACTTTTTTCTTGTTTTTTACATGTTGAAAGAAGCTTTTTTTGTTATTTTTGACTTTGGTCGCAAGCCTTAGTTTATTTTGAGCCTTAGCTTTCCTCACTTCATCTTTGCAGAGTACGGCTATTTGCTAATATTCTGACTTAGTTATGTGTCCCTCTTTCCACTTTCTATACTTGTCCTTTTTATCTTTCAATTGATCAGAGAGTTCTTTATGCAGCCATGCTGGTTTCTTTTGAGAGTTGTTATTTTTCCTCTTTGTTGGTATTGTGCTAGACTGGGCTTTTATTATCTCACTTTTCAAAATTTCCCAAGCTTCTTGAGTTGTTTTCCCCTTGAGGATTCTCATCCATGGAATCCTTCCCAAGCCCTCTCTAAGTTTATTGAAATTAGCTCTCTTAAAGTCCAAGACTCTAGTTTGACTGTGTTCTATTGCTTGTGC
>NW_015386427.1:5902668-5909210 GCF_001527695.2 Protobothrops mucrosquamatus
GGTTCCCTTCTCTATTTTCTGGGAAACAAAATTGTCTGCTAGGTTTGCAAGGAATCTGTTTGATCTTCCATTTGGTGCAGAGTTTGTCTCCCAGTTGATGTCAGGGTAGTTAAAGTCCCCCATTACTATGGTGATGTGCTTCCTACATACCTTAGTTAGCTGACTAGCAAAAAGTTCATCTGTTTCCTTTGTTTGGTTGGGTGGCCTGTAGTATACACCTATGGTAATGTCATTTTTTCCCCTTTTATATTGACCCAAATGCATTCAAGGCAGTTTTCATCATTGTTGTGCTCTATTTCTGTAGCGATGTGCAGGTTCCAAGTTTAGCTTTCATTCTATATATGTCCCTGAAGCATTCTACAATCATTACTGTAGAATTTTTGCCAAATAAAGGATGTTGCTGAAGAGAGATTGGCAATCTTTATTTAATCATCATGTGCCTTCTTTACAAGAGAGAAGGACACTAAACAGTAGAAAGGGAGAAATGTTTATACATTTTGGGGTTGAAGGGCTGCAAATTTATAGGAGCTGATGGTGGACATATTGAGCAAGAGAGATTAGGGTTTCAATAAAAGAAAATCCATTTTTCTACTATAAAGCAAAGCTGCTAAGAATTCCATTGTTAAGATGCTGTATTGATGAGATAGCATGCAGTATCTACAGTTTCTCATCTCATGCTTCCTAGATGAACGTTTAGGTGAAGCCTTAATCTTATACCTTGTGATAGGATTAAGAGGCTATTTTGACAGCAGAAACATGGCCATTTTAAGCAGTTATGCAGTAGACAAGGACCAGTTTAGGTATGCAGTGGTAAGGGGGGAGGAAGAAAGGATGGCAGATGCAAGTGGGGTAGGGGTTTCAGAAAAAAAGGTAGGAAGAAGGGAGAAAAAATTGTAGATTTATTAACTTTTTGTCAGAGCATGCACAGTTTAATTGTGCTGAGATAACCCAGGAGTAAACATAGTAAACAGTGGTCTATATTAAATGGTGGTTTATCTACAATATCATACACCAGGAACAATATACATACACGTGATAATACAGCAGGCTCCAACAAACAACAGTTACAGAAGGAAACAGAAGAGAGAGCACACATTTGTGGAGCCTTTCCTTTTATACAAGGCTCTTAAAGAGATACAGATCCAGCTGGCTCTTAAAGGGACATAGACCCTGCTGAGTCTTTCCCATCATTACATCATACATCTTACATTACATCAGCTGGTTAGCTTCTAAATCATTCCCTTGACACTTTTCCATCACATTATGTACCTGATGATGTCAGCTATAGCTCAAATAAGCTTATGCCTTTTAGTAAAGGTTGTTAGTCTTAATGGGTGCTATCAGACTTCTCGTGGTTTTGTGTCACCATAGACTAACCTAGACTAATTCTACAATATCTTTATCACTTGAGACTTAAATATTTAAAGCAACAGTTCATATATTTTCTTTGATTCCACACCACAGTTTTTTCACTCGCCATCCTTATTCTCATTGTTTTAATTGTCAATATTCTTCTCTAGGAATGCTTTCCTCCCTCCATCCCTTTCTTCCTCCTTCCCTCCCAATTCTGAATTTTTTTCTTGCTTCCACTCACAACATTACTTCATGTGATGTTCAGTTCTCATTGTACTATAAATTGTCTTGCTTTGATGCCACTTTGATCTTCTCCCAGTTCATCAATATATATGCTATTCACTTTAGATTTAGGTTTAAATAAAGGGATAAGGATGGAGATCAATTTACTTGTGTGCACCCAAACAATATTTTTGGTATTAATTAAAATTTGCTCAAAATGTCAAATATAAGTATAATGTTAACTCAGACAGTAACTAGTTTTTCAAGCATTATTTCCATATTCTTCATAAAACTTTATTAAAAACAAGTTTCTAGAATGTTCAATCTATTTAAATAATTTACAATATAGCCTTTAGTGATTTTTAAAACATTACACCAGAAATTGCCTTATACACTGTAACTGCTGCTTACTGCACAATTTTCATTTCATTTCAAGCTTCTGTGACATGTTGTGTATATTATTTAAATAAATAAACACACTTATTACCATATACCTTCTCATCATTTTCAATTTAAACATGCCTTAATTGTCTCTGAAAACTTTTGGACAGCCTAAGAAGCAAAGGAAAACAAGAACATATATTGAAGGCATTATCTGACTTCTTCCATGAAATGTTAGGTTCTGTTAGTTATGAGAAGCTCTTTCAATGGGAAAAAACATTGTCTGATAAGATGGTGAAATGAAGTTGTCCAATCTGAGGCATTTCCAAAGCCTAACCATTATGAAAAAATGAGCTCTTATATAGCACAATCCACCTACAGAAGATTTTATCAGCAAAGAAATACGAAAATCAGACAGGCAACAAACTAAGCCAAGTATAAGATACAACCTTGAAACTTGTACATAATAGGAAATATATTCTTGATGAATGAAAAGTATTTCAATTAAAATTAAATATTTTAATATGTGATGTTAAATTTTGAAGACAATGATAAAGGTTATACTCTATGTCATTCTAGTGAAAAAATCCACACTAGAAGGAAATCTTTAGCAAGAATTTGCAGCAACAATTTCTTCTTTAGAAATCTTTCTCAAGGAATGCTATGGCTTATTTTACCATTTGCTTCTTATTTTTTAAATTTTAATTCTAGGCTGCTTCTGGGATTTTATCTTTCCTTGAGGAATAAAATCATTCTCAAAACAAAGAATTTCCAAGTGAAAGCTCAGTGTGACTTCTTCTTTTACAAATCCTGTTGCCTTTATCTATCCCTCCTGTATATCTACAATTTTCATCAAGGTGCCCAAGGACATTCAGAGGTATGCTGAAATGCATTGGACCTTGTGGGACCCTCAGCATTTTTGATGGATCTCTACTAGACATCCCCCAAACACAATAATAATTCACAAATCATTCCAGCAGGAATAATTACAGTGTGGTAGCTCAATTGAAGTATGGATGTTACTGAAATAGCAAAACTTTCCAAGTGAATGTGGAGGAAATTGGCAGGGATCTTATGTCTCCTTGTAGCAGTGTTTTGGAAACAATAGAAAATAAGCTTATAGAAGTGCTTCTCACCTGGGTAGGTTTCTCAGTATCCAGAGAAATAAAACTATATTCTTTTTTATTTTGGAAGGTGGCCTCAGAAAACATATTTGTGACTGAACATAGTTAATATGATTTATAATGTTTTATATTTAAACTACTAAATTAAAACAATCCTCTCAATGCAGTTTGTAAAATACAGTTAGAATTTAAAAAATATAAAAACTGCCATTTATGATCGTTAAGAAGTAATAACAGAGACATAGGCTTGACTTCAAAGGAACAAATTCAGCCTTGTTTAGACTATTAAAATATTTTTTTAAATTATCAACAATCATTATAGTTAACAATAAATCAGAGACCATTTTTCTGAATGAAAATAAAATACCTTTATATACTTCACATACTAACAGAACAGAATAATAAAATAACAGAGTTGAAAGGGACATTGGAGATCTTCTAGTCCAACTCCCTGCTTAGGCAAGAAACTCTATACCATTTCAGACAAATGGTTATTCAGTCTCTTCTTAAAAACTTCCAGGGTTGGAGCATTCACAACTTCTGGAGGTAAGTTATTGCACTAATTGTTCTAACTGTCAGGAAATTTTTTCTTAGTTCTAGGTTGCTTCTCTCCTTGATTAGTTTCCATCCATTGCTTCTTGTCTTGCCTTCAGGTGCTTTGGAGAATAGCTTGATTCCCTCTTTCTTATGGCAAACCCTGAGATATTGGAACACTGCTATCATGTCACCCCTAGTCCTTCTCTTCATTAAACTAGACATACCCAATTCCAGCAACCGTTCTTTATATGTTTTAGCCTCCAGTCCCCTAATCATCTTTGTTGCTCTTCTTTGTACTCTTTCTAGAGTATTAACATCTTATTTTATATCATGGCAATCAAAACTGGATGCATTATTCCAAGTGTGTTCTTACGAAAGCATTATAAATGGTATTAGTACTTCATGTGATCTTGATTTTATCTTTCTGTTAATTTAACCTAGGACTATGTTAATTTTTTTGGCAGCTGCAGCATATTGCTAGCTCATATTTAAGTAATTGTCCACTAGGACTCCAAGATCTCTCTCACAATTACTAATATTGAGCCAGGTACCACCTATACCAGAGGTCCCCAACCTTTTGAGCACCAGGGACTGGTTCTGTGGAGAGAGATTTTTCTGTGGACTGGAGGGGGCGTGGTTTCATGTGCTGCCTGCATCCTGTGGGGTGGCTTTGCTCATTTGTGTGGCTTGTTTTCTGGCCTGCTGCGGCCCGGTGCTGGTCCACGGACTGGGGATTGGGGACCCCTGACCTATACTGTACCTTTTCATTTGGTTTTTATTGCCCAATATATAATCTTACTTTTTTCACCATTGAATTTCATTTTGTTAGATTGGGCTCAATGTTCAAGTCTGTCAAGATCTTCTGTATCTTAAGCCTGTCTTTTGAACTGTTGGCTATTCCTGAAGGCTTGGTGTCATCTGCTAATTGATTAGTTCCCCATTTATCCACTCATCTAAATCATTGACGAAGATATTGAAGTGTACTGGGCTTAATACAGAGTCTTGGAGTACCCCACTGCATACTTTCCTCCATGTAAATGCAGTTTCATTGACTACATGTTGAGTGCAGTTGGTCAGCAAGTTATTAATCCATCTGGCAGTGATTCTGTCTAATTCACATTTTTCTATTTTCTGTTTTATCAAGTAGTAAATTGTGGTCTACTGAAGTCTAAGTAAATTACATCCATAGCATTTCTTTTGGTCACTAATTTTGTAACTTTGTTGAAGAATGAAATAAGATGTGTCTGGCATGATCTTTTTTCGACAAACCTATGTTGGCTTTTGTTTCCCTCTAGGTGTTCTCAGATTCATTGCTAAATTATCTTTTCCAGAATCTTCCCAGATATTGATGTTAGGCAGATAGGTCTATAGTTTCCTGGATCATTTTCCCTTCTTTTTTGAAGGGAAACTTCAAAACTTTTTTGAAGATGGTAACTACATCAGCCCTTTTCCAGTACTCATGTTTGCCAGTTCCTTTAGAATCTTGGGCTGTAATCTATCTGGTTCTGGTGATTTAAACTCATCTAGGGTGGACAGGTGCTTTCTTACTTTCCTACTTTAATTTATATTCCTAATCCATTTTTTTACAGTACCAGATGGGGTAAAAAATGAGTTAAGCAGTTCTGTTTTCTCCCTATTGCTTGTCACATTACATTATTGACTCATTACAGTTTGCCTATGAGAAGAACCACTCTGTAGAAGATGCACTTTCCTGTGATCTTCATCTTAGCTTGGCGCACCTAGAGGGAAAGAATACTCATTTGCAAATGCTGTTTGTGGATTTTAGTTCAGCAATCAGCACAATCATCCTTCAGCAACCGGTGAACAAACTGGACCTATTAGGTTTTAATACTCCTTTATATAATTGGATATTTGATTTCATTATTGATAGGGCCCAGGTTTTGCGAGTTGGAAAGAAAGTTTCCAATTCCATCTCCTTGAGTACAGGTTCTCCACAGGGCTGTGATCTGAGCCCGCTACTGTTCACCTTGATGACCCAAATCTGTGCCAAATCTGCTATGAATCATATTGTGAAGTATGCAGATGACACGGCAGTGGTGGTTTATCCAGGATGACAGTGAAGATGCTTATAGTGAAGGCTCTGGTGGACTGGTGCAATAAAAGTAATCTGGTTCTAAATGTCAATAAAACAAAGGAGATCATTGTAGATTTTAGAAAGAGCTGACATAGTCATACTCCAATCAGTATCAAGGATGCAGCTATAGACGTGGTCAACAGTATTAAGTATCTGGGGGTGCAGATAACTAACAATCTGAATGATAATCTGAACTACCCAATTCTGTAATAGCTTTGTTCCCTACGCCATCCATCTGGTAAATTCGCAAGATTCGTTTCTCTCGCCATGCACATGTATACATAACCTGAACTAGACTGTTGTTTCTCTGTGTCATATAATATATGTGGATATATGCATAATTATGTATTTATTTATTTATTTATTTATTTATTTATTTATTTATTTTTGTCATATTTATGTAGTGCATATTGGAGGTGATGATCCTTTGAGAGCTGTATGCAATGAAATTTCATTTTAATGTATGCCGATTTGTGCACATTCAAAGTGACAATAAAGTTATTATTCTATTCTATTCTATTCTATTCTATTCTATTCTATTCTATTCTATTCTATTCTATTCTACTCTATATTCTACTCTATTCTGTTCTATTCTATTCTATTTTTTTATATAAATTTTTTTATTATTTTAAATTAAACAACAAATACAAATGATGCATCTACAAACACCACAAAAGAAAAAAGATTTTTACTCAAAATATTTCCGAATACTCCCGGCAGTCCCCGCCTTGCCTCCACCCTTATCCACTTTCCCTCTCTTTCCTCCCCCTAACCCCACAACCTCTCCTCTTTCCTCCTACCACTCTACATCCCTTTCGCCTTCTAACCAC
>NW_015386427.1:5911379-5934888 GCF_001527695.2 Protobothrops mucrosquamatus
TCCGCAGCCATTTTCTCTCACTTTAAATCCTCAGTAAATAAAGAAGATGTTGATAATTTTCAAAGTTAAAGTCCCAATAAATCCATTACAATTCCAGCCTCCTGTTCAGTTCTGTCTGCTTATAATTTTAAATCAAATACCTTCGATCGCAGAGGTGGGAGCTGCATCTGGCTTTGCTCCACAAGCAAGGAGCGAAGGCATCTTGGGGCGCGGAGATTGTCCAGACTCCAGGCGAGCTAGCATCTTTCACCCCGGATTAAGACAAAACCGGGGCGAAAGGAAGCTCTAACCCTATCCGGACTCACTCACCTCCCCCTCTTTGCCCGAGGGACGAGGTTCCTAGCTGAGAGACAGCTAGCAGACGCTGTCTCTTCAAGCTTTGACACGCTCCCGGACGGGCGGCTAAAAAAGCCGCCATGCGATGCCAGCTGTCACCACCGGAAGCCTATTCTATTCTATTCTATTCTATTCTATTCTATTCTATTCTATTCTATTCTATTCTACATTCTTCCATTAATGCATCAATCATTTCCTTGACTTTTTTCTTGTTTATTACATGTTGAAAGAAGCTTTTTGTTGTTGTTGTTGTTGTTATTTTTGACTTTTGTCGCAAGCCTTAGTTCATTTTGAGCCTTAGCTTTCCTGACTTTGTCTTTGCATGCTTGGGCTATTTGCTGATATTCTACCTTAGTTATGTGCCCCTTTTTCACTTTTTATACTTGTCTTTTGTCTTTCAACTTATCAGAGAGTTGTTTATGCAGCCATGCTGGTTTCTTTTGAGAGCTGTTATTTTTCTTCTTCACTGGAATCACTTTTCAGGATTTCCCAAGCTTCTTAGGTTGTTTTTCCTTGAGGATTTGTTCTATTACTTGTGCTTGCATAATATTGAATTCCAATATTGCATGATTACTCCCCCCACCGCAAAGTTCCTGTAGCTTCAACCTCTTCTATTATTTCAACTCTATTAGTGAGAATATGGCTGATCCTCTAGTTCCCTTCTCTACTTTTTGCAATATAAAGTTGTCTGTTAGGTTTTTCAGGAACCTATTTGATCTTCTACTTGATCCAGAGTTTCTCTGGATCAGAGTTGATGTCAGGGAATTAAAGTACCCCATTATTGTTGTGATGAGTTTCCTACATACCTTAGTTAATGGACTACTCACTTACATACACACTGCAGGTAGCTGATGGAATGAGGATAGCTTTTCAAGTAGTCTCTATTTTTACCTGTACTTACCTATGAAAGCTAGGTTCTAGAGAGCCTAATTTACATAAACTAGTGTGAGCATATTTAGATAAAACTGTTTTTGGGTTGTGCTTATGGCATGCTAATCAAAATGTAATCCTGATCAGTACTTTCTTCTTCTTAGCAACAAATGCTTAAGGAACACCTTGCTTTCTCTTAGTTTCAGAAAGATACCTATTTTTTTTAATTTCATACAGATTGTTAATACTCTCTCTCATTTACTCTTACATTCCATATCACAATCTTCTTTATGTCAAGGTCACCATTTGGACATTCTGATTTCTACTATTTATCATGCCTGTGGTCAGCTGAATGTTCAATGTGACATTTTTTAGACAGAATGTAGACTAGGTTACCAGTTTTAGTTATGGCCTTGTCACATGCAGCTTTCTTGCTAACAGCAAAGACATTTGTGGTACATTTTGACTAGAATTCAACAAGCTTACCAAAGCTGTTTATCCCAAAGAGATTGATGTTATTCTATGGAAGTTAGGATTTATAATGTAAAAATTAGCTTTTTAAATATATATGTGTATGTGTATATCTATATCTATACCAATATCTATATCAATATATCTTTATATCTATATATCTATAGATACCTATAGATTATATATCAATATATATCTATATCTATATCTATATCTATATCTATATCTATATCTATATCTATATCTATATCTATATCTATATCTATATCTATATCTATATCTATATCTATATCTATATCTATATCTATATCATCTATATCTATCTCCTCGGCTGAGGAGTTTCTAGAGAGAATAAAGCCCCTAAGGATAGAGAAAGGTGAGGTAATGATATTATTTGACATTACCTCACTCTTTATCTCTATCCCTCAAGATCTGACGGTCATGGCAATAAGGGACCTCCTACAAGAGGGGCCGGAACAACATAAGGACTCTCTCTATACCAATGATTTGATAACCTTGTGCCTGAAGACATACTTCACCTTTCGGGGTGTGGTATACGAACAAATAAAAGGGATGCCAATGGGATCCCCCATTTCAGGCACTATTGCTGAGGCAGTTCTACAGCGGCTAGAAGCAATAGTGATGTCTAGATACTGCCCAAAATTCTGGGCGCATTATGTAGATGATACCTTTGTGATCGTTAAAAGACGGGATAGCACCAAATTCTTGGAGGAACTGAACTCAGTATATCCAGACATCTGCTTCACAGCAGAAGAAGAGATCCAAGGCAGTCTTGCCTTTCTGGATGTACTGATCAGCCGATGCCTCACTGGCACATTGTGCACGTCTGTATACTGTAAACCCACCCATATGGATAGAACGCTACATTATAGTAGCAATCACCCGATAGCACATAAAATCAGCTGTATCCAGATGCTATTTAAACGGCTCAATTCCCATTGTAGCATAGGCAGAGCCAAAGTTGAGGAGAAAATACACCTCCATCACATCTTTAGGTGCAATGGCTATCCCATGGGATTTGTGAGACAGCATAGTAGACCACATCAGAATCATAGGGACTCATGCTCCAATGTGACAGCAACGCCGGCCACATGGACAACCCTCCCTTATATCCATGGTGTCTCCGAGGCCATGGCATGGTTGTTGGCCGCCTACAATGTAAGTGTTGCCCATAGGCCTGAGCAGACCCTAAGGTCCAAGATCATGCATTCAAAAGAGCCGCTCCCCAATGGTCAAAGATCGTCTGTAGTTTATAGAATCAATTGCAAAGACTGTGCAAGCAATTATGTTGGGGAAACTACTAAAAGGCTGAGGACCAGGGTCCATGAACATGAACTGGCTATTAGAAGGCAGGAGCAACGCTCAAAAGTGTGGGACCATATGTCCAGCCTTGGCCACATGTTCAATCTAGCTAATGCAGAGGTTATAGCTCGTGAGACTATCAAGGGTGGCTGCCTACTCAAGGAAGCCTGGCTCTCTGATGAAAATTCCATCAACCGGCATATAGATCTTTTGCCGGCTTATCAGACTCTTAGGAGATGGGAAAGACAGCATCACGGTCTGCTGAGAAGACACTCAACTCTTCCTTTGCAGGATTGGGGTGGTAGAATGATGGATGAGATGGGCACGATCCCTAAGGAGGACGATGACCTGGTTAAAGGGAAAAACCGGAGATCGAAACAATGGGACAGCATCTTGCATAATTGGGACGATGGCTCTACAGGTGAGGCGACCACAACTCCCATGGCAGAGATGATGGACCAAACGGTCCTAAGCCGGGGATGGACAGGCAGAGGCGATCTGGAAGGAGGGGGAGGGAGGGGGAAGATGCAGAGCAGGAATGCTGGAACAGCTGCTTTTTGCAGGACTGGGGCGGAGTAATTACGGGGGAGATGACAACGGCCTTGGGGATGGGGGAGGATAATGGCCCTTGGAGGGAGGGAGACTGGGTGCAGGGACCGGTTGACAGCCGCCCTGCAAGTGCTTGCACACGCTCTAAAAGAGCACTTGAGGATCGTAAAACAACTAGCGGAGCCAAGAACAGTTTGCCTGATGCGGAACAACTCTGTGCGGTACGGATTAATACAATCAATGGGCCAATGACGTGCTCCAGGAGCCGGGCGCAGAGGCAGGAGATTATATTAGCTGCCTATCTGATATTCTTTTACTCCAACTCTGATAACGTTGGTAGTTTGGCCTGACGAAAGCTTAGTGACTCTTTTTAACCACAGACTTGTTTATATTATATTATATTGTGATTTTTATTATCGCCTGTTCACCGCCCTGAGTCCCGTAAGGGAGATAGGGCGGTATACAAATCTAAATAAACATAAACATAAACATATATTAAACAGTCTGGTTTATTATATCCTGGTGTTCGTTTTTCTTTCTTATTTGGTTAATATATCTATATCTATATATCTATATAATATCTATATCTATATCTATTATATCTATATCATCTCTCTATCTCTCTATCTCTATCTCTATCTCTTCTATCTATCTATCTATCTATCTATCTATCTATCTATCTATCTATCTATCTATCTATCTATCTATCTATCTATGCATTTCAATCTACAGATAACAGAAATAATTATTACTGCCTGCATCTCATCAGATAGGAGATACATGCCAAGTACCAACAACAGATTCAAGTTTAGATGGGAGACAACTGGAAACAAAATTATTGGTGGCAATCGTCCTTAGGACCTGCCTTCTTGAGTGTATTTGGATGACACTCTCATTCTTGCCTTTCCAATGACACATTTCTATCTCTATTCAGTTTGTTTCTCATTTTACTAATCAATGTTTTATCCATTGTTTAATTAATATGTCTGCTTATGTTTTTTTTTCCATTGTGTGCTGTTTTGGAAATTTCTTTTAGTAGGAAAAAGGGATTATAACTACATTTTTAATTTTTTTAAAAAATCATTAAGTAAAGATGATGCCTAGACTATTAATTTTTTGCAACAACAGAAATTAAGACTGCTATCATAAATAGTGTAAAAAACATATTATTCCAATAAATAAAATATCTGCTTAAGGCATTGATTGATGTTTTGATGAATATGTTTAGATGTGTATATCTTCAGAATTCAATCAGAGCTGTTAAAAAGAAACACTCAAGGAAACTAAGGCTCTTCTAAGTCTTCCTTGAAATTTTCAGAAAGAGGTTTGACAAACCTTGACAAAGCTATATTGTGCCCTATCAATCTTTCTGACACTTTAAAGGTAATCTATAGAATTAAACATTATTTGGCATACCATAATGACTAAACAATTTGTTTTATAAAATACAGAATGTTTATGAAGCTACAATAATTGATTTTTTATGATACCAGCTTCTCAAAAGTGTGTTTCAAAACAAATGGATGTAAAGAATATCCTTTCATGATTTATTTACTCTATCTCCAATACACATTAAAGAAGCATCAGTGAATTTGTCAAAATGCCAAATGTGCTAATTATTTGCTAATTAGTTTGTGTAGTCAAACATGCAGAATTTATTGCTTCTTTATTTACATTCTTTTTTATTATTATTTTGCTGGTAAATCATAGGTAGAAAATTATCAAAGGATATGACTGGAAGGAAGAATCTGTTTTTTGGGGGGGTTATATTACTTTTGTTGTGTTCTTTCATAAATCTTTTCATCTTATTTCTGCATTTATCTGCAATTTTATTTTTGAAAAGGTAGTTAACTATTTATGGTAAAGCAGTCTCCTTAACCGTATTCATGTTGAAATTTTCATCTAAATATATATAGTATGAATACATCTGATATGGATATTTTTAAAGAAAATCTGAGTAAAGAACTAAATTGTTCAAAAATATAAAAGAAGCCAAAAGAGACAATGTGGCATAGTCATTCATATATTGGAACATGACCAAAAAGGCCTGGATTCAAATCACTATCAACCATGGAAGTGCACATACTTTCTCAGCATAGCCAATTCTGCAAAATATCTCAATTCTGTTGTAGTAAAAACTGAAGGAGATCAAATACTTGGAAGAAAGACAAAATATAAATTTAACATCAAATTACATCCTGATATTTCTTCTGAACACACCCAAATTATGTTTTTCTGGTTACAGTCCACAGAAGATATAAAGGCATCTACACCTCCTACCATGAAGAAGTAGTTTCTGTCTCATTATTAGCATCAGATTTGTCAGACAGTTTTTCAAAGACTAGTGTCATGATGATCTGAAAGGACTAGGATCTTTCAAGGGGGTTAGCATAACTTATTTTCTCAACCTCAAAAGTGGAGACTAGAAGAATGGTAAATGTAAGAATTGTAGAACAGTCCAAGTATAAATGAAATTTCCCCAAACCCTAAAAAACACAAAGACTTTGAGTGTATGCAGTGGCAAAGACACTTTAGTGAATGGAGTTGAACATTTTCCTCTAAATATATATATAGCATGAATACATCTGATATGGATATTTTTTAAAGAAAATCTGAGTAAAGAACTAGACTGTTCAAAAATATAAAATAAGTCAAAAGAGGCAATAGGAAAGTGGTGGGATTCAGCCAGTTTGCACCACTTCGGCAGAACACTTAGCTAATTTTTTTGTTGCCCAGGCCCAGAATGGACTTCCAGAAGCAGCATCCACACAGAGAACCATATTTCACATATTTGAATCCCACCACTGTACATCTCTCTCTCTCTCTCTCTCTCTCTCTCTCTCTCTCTCTCTCTCTCTCTCTCTCTCTCTCTCTCTCTCTCTCTCTCTCTCTCTCACACACACACACACACACACACACACAACTTTAAGATATGTGGACTTCAACACCCAGAATTCCTCAGCCAGTATGCTGTTTTATCATTTTTTGTATTTTTATTTATTTATCATATTTACAAGCCTCTAATTTACCTCCCAAAATATTTTCTTTTACTTGTTAGGAAATTCCAAAACAACAGCAAATGCTAAATCATTTGATGTTCCATGCTGACCTTTATTTCATTTGAAGTCTCTCTAGGATATGAAATACAAAATGACAATGAGGCTATATTGAATAACGCACAATAATTTCAAAGTGCCTTGTGTTTCTGTGATGAAGAGACACAGCTCCTAATTTCAGACCTGCCTTCTAATTTACACCAATCCATGAGTGCTGTAACAACTGAAGTCTTATTATTACTGGAACTGAAAATAAATTTGATGAGTCATCAATATCAGGAATAAACTTGGTGCAAAAATGCTGTTATTCTATTCTCTTTTCTGTATAATACATAGTGATTTAGAATCCCTCCTGGGGTGTATGATGGCTTCTTGACATTGAGAATATAAATTACCTTAAAAGACTAACTGAAATTTCTATAACAATGAAGTATGTTTGTTATATAGAGTTACAAGGTTTTGTTTGCAAATAGAGCATAGGAGCAAGTCAAAACCTTATAAAAAATGAATGACACTGTCTACTTTATTACACTGATTAGGTCTCTGAACTATTATAGGCAGTAGAATAAATGCCATCCTTGAATTATAGTGATCTTGATAGTATATTTTCATAAATACTATGGTAACAACAGATTATTGCCTTATTGCCGTGAAACCTTATTAGTTGGAAAGATTAAGATTTTTGAGCAGCAACAGAACTCAATATGTCTTCCAACAGTATAATTTGTGGAATATCCAGATAATATGGCTTAGCTTTCTTCAGACTGAGCAGTTTCCAGGTGTATAGCGTTCAGCTCCCATAACTTCTCTGAACAGCATAGTTATTGCTGAAATTGAGTCCCAGCAAACACCTGGTACTTAGGCTCCCATAGATTTAAGTGGCACCTGGTATAGTCTTTCTCAATCAAATTGAAGCTTTTCAGTTAATGAATAGAATTATGTCATCAGACAGAATAGCAATCAGCTACTACATTGAACACATTTATTATTTATTTATTTATTTATTTATTTATTTGTTTGTTTGTTTGTTTGTTTGTTTGTTTGTTTATTTCCTGCCCTTATTATTTCTATAAATAATTCAAGGCAGTGAACATACGTAATACTCCTTTTTCTTCCTATTTTCCTCACTACAACCCTGGGTAGGCTGTGTGAGAGTGAGTGGCCCAAAATCATCCAGCCAGTTTTCAAATCTCAAAATTGATATTTCTGTCAGAATTGTGCACATAAGTTTTATTAACTGGTATAAAAGCCTTACTATCACCAGATTTGAAAGTTCATGAATGGGAGAAGAAATGAAGAGCAGCTTATGATCTACAAAAGATGAGAGCAGGCTATGCTGTGAAACTGATCCAAAAGGAATTGCAGATGGTGGCATGGGAAAGCAAAGAAAGCCTTGGGTCCTGAATTAATGGAAGAGGCAGATGCTCATAATGGTATTACAGAATTGAATTGCCAGTGGGAATGAAACTCATTATTGGTCTTATCTAATTTGGAAACCTGAGAAACTAGCAATTGTTTAACACAGCGAAATCACTTGATGATTCCAAAAATCATTAGAACTTCATATATATGCCTGGAAAGGAATCTGTAATGGTTGTTCTTTCTTTCTTTCTTTCTTTCTTTCTTTCTTTCTTTCTTTCTTTCTTTCTTTCTTTCTTTCTTTCTTTCTTTCTTAAATAGTAAAGAATGTAGAAAATTTGCATTGTACAAAGAAAAAAATTAGTATATTATATATCGCAAACACCAAAATGACAGAGCAAAATGACTATTGAAAACATGAGGTTAGTTTACCATAGAAACCAGAAGAAACACCAATAGTATCAAAACAAGCAAGATGGCAAATGTGACTTTGTAATGTCTCTTCAGCCTCGCATTTACAGGTTTACAGAATAATAGAGTTGGGAGGGACCTTGAAAGCCTTCTAGTCCAACCGCCTGCTCAAGCAAGAAACCGCCTATACTATTTCAGACAAGTGACTGTCCAGTTTCTTCTTAATGCTGAGAATGAGAAGCATATGTACCTGCACTGAAAAAACTTCAGCAGATCCAGGCTTGTCTTCTCATTTAGAAAGTGAGACATTTTAATGTTGGCTTCAGTCCATGTATTTGGTATTTTAGCCTCCAGGAGTATTTCATTACACAGTTCTTTCAAAGTAGGACTTAATATATCTTGTAATGATTTATAAAGCTCTGCAGGTAATCCATCTGGACCCAAAGAAGACTCTGACCTAATGCAAATAAAAAAACTATAGACCAATATCGCTATTAAATGTAGACTATAAAATTTTTGCCTCAATAATAACAGAAAGACTAAATAAAATTTTGATTGAATTTATACATATAGACCAAAATTGTTTTTTTTACCTAAAAGACAGATAAAAAATAATTTAAGAATGATTCTTGATGTGTTAGAGTACTATGAAATTTATCCAGGGAAACAGATGGCTTTAATATTCCTTGATGCACAGAAAGTGTTTGACAATGTAAACTGGCAATTCATGTTTCAGTAACTTGCAGAAATGGACTTTGGAGAAAATTTTATAAATGTAATTAAAACAATTGATCATAAACAAACAGCCAAAAAAATTATAAATGGAGATTTCACAGAAAACTTTAACATTAAAAAGGCATAAGACAGGGATGCCCACTATCTCCATTACTATTTGTACTAACACTGGAAGTATTGAATAGAAACATCAGACAAGATATAAAAATTAAAGGACTGGAGATAAAAGATGAAAAATATAAACTACAAGCATTTGCAGATCACTTGGTTTTTATATTGGAAGATCCATTGGAAACAAGCACTAAACTTATAGAGAAAATAGAAAAATTGGAGAAGTGGCAGGGTTGAAAATAAACAGAGAAAAAACTAAAGTGCTAACAAAGAATCTAACAGAAAAAAAAACATCTAAGAAAAAAACCCAAATCTTCAAATAGTTAACAAAGTCAAATATTTGGGAATTTATCTAACAGCAAGATGTGTAACAATACAAGAAAATAACTATGTAAGACTGCTAAAAGAAATAAAATTGGATCTGGAAAAGTGGAAAAACTTACAACTTTCAATGCTGGGGAAAATAGCAACAGTGAAAATGAATATCTTATCAAAAAATACTTTTTTTATTTCAAACGATTCCTGTAAGGCTGGGAAAAGCCTTTTTTGATGAACTGAATACAACAATACTGAAATTTATCTGGCAAGGAACAAAAGCTAGAATTAGACTGAAAATGCTACAGGAAGCAAAAAAAAAGTGGAGGATTTAAAGTGCCAGACTGGACATTATACTGCTAAGCAGCTATTTTAACATGGCTTAAAGAATGGATAATGCTTAGAGATAAAAGACTATTATACCTAGAGGGGCATGACTTACAAATTGGTTGGCATGCCTTTCTGTGATATGGGAAGAATAAAACACATAGATACTTTCAAACTCACTTTATAAGAAATGCACTTATTTCAGAATGGAATAAGATAAAAGCAAAAATTTATATTAAGATACCTGAATGGCTTTCAACAATGGAAGCTTTCACTTACCCAAATTTAATTAATTACAACAAAATTGTGACTTATAAAGATATTTTGGACAATGAAGAAAAATTGAAAGACAGACAAAACTTACAAGACAGACAAAACTTACAAGAACATTCCTAACCCTATCATGGTGGCCATATCTGAAAAAGATGTTAAAAACAAAGGGATTCTATAAGGAACACTTAGAATTTGATCAGATACTGTTAAAACAGATGAAAAGTTGATTAAGAAACTCTATAAATTTCTGTTAAACTTAAAGATGGAGGAAAAACAAGTTAAAGAAATGATGATAATATGGGCAAAGAACTTTGGATATAATATAGAATTAGAAGACTGGCAAAAGTTATGGGAAAGAAATGTTAAATTAACTAAAGCTGTGGCATATAAAGAAAACTTATATAAAATGTTTTATAGATGGCATATGACACCAGTGAGATTAGCAAAAATGTTTAAAAGTACTTCAAACAGGTGTTGGAAATGCAAACAAAGACCAGGTACTTACTATCATATCTGGTGGACATGCCCAAAAGCAAAGAGATTTTGGATAAAAATACATTTATGGTTGGAGAAAATGACTAAAATACAAAATAGACTTTAAGCCAGGATTATTTTTGTTAGGAATAATAGGAGCAAATTATGAGAAAGATTGTAGTTATTTAATTTTACACGTACTAACTGCAGCAAGAATTGTATTTGCCCAACATTGGAAAAATGAAAATTTACCAGCTGAAGAAGTACTAATTAAGAAAATTTTAGAGTGTGCAGAAGTTTAAGTTTAAGTTTAAGTTTATTGCATTTATATCCCGCCCTTCTCCTAGTGGACTCAGGGCGGCTTACAGCCAATTAAAACAGAACAATTGATACAATGTACAAAATTAAAACAGATTAAAAATATATTTAAATAGGCCTTTCCTTATTATTTTTTTAAAAGTTGATTAAAAATCCAATAGTAAAAATATCCCTAGGCCAGTCCTGCCTGCTGAAACAGCCATGTCTTGAGGGCGCGGCGGAAGGAGGGGAGATCCGGAATCACCCGGATCTCCGGGGGCAGCTCGTTCCAGAGGGTGGGGGCTCCAACAGAGAAGGCTCTCCCCCTGGGGGTCGCCAACCGGCACTGTCTGGCTGACGGCACCCTGAGGAGACCCTCTCTGTGGGAGCGTATCGGTCAGTGAGAGATGATCTGTGGCAGAAGGCGGTCTCGGAGATAGCCAGGTCCGATGCCAATGGACAGATTGACTTTAAAGATAAAAGAGAAAGAAAACTCAGTGTATTTTAGAACATGGGATAATTTCTATCAATGGCTAGAAAGATGAGTTAGAGAGAAAGGAATGGGATATGTAATTTGAATATATATTAGTAAGAAGAAGACTATTGAGCAATTAATTAACATATTGTTTATGATAATTAACTATTATCTATTATTTCTTGTTAAACATATGAACCCAGACATTATGCTGTTTGCTAAATATTGAGAATGTTATTTGGAAAAACCATAACCTCAACTCCAACCCTAATCTCAACCCAAACCCAAATCCCAATCCTGATCCCACCTCATTCCTAACCCTATAAAAACTAATAAAATTTATACAAAAAAAGAAAAGAAAGTGAGACATTTTGTTTAGAGGGAGAAAAAGGGTTTTTTCATGAAATATTGTATCACCATTTACATAGGTACAAATAAAAAAAAGACACTGGAGTCCAGTGGTAGATATTCTGGATTTTTAAGACTAAATCTAGCAAACAATAAATACGTTTTACACTAAAAAAACAAAGCATAATTATTTTTCTATTAGAGATCAGTCTCTTGATTCACCTTTTAAGCCAGTGGTTCTCAACCTTTTTAATGCCGTGACCCCCAACCGGTCGTAAGTCGAGGACTAAACCGGTTGTAAGTCAAGGACTAAACTGGTTGTAAGTTGAGGACTAAACCAGTCGTAAGTTGAGGACTACCCAACCGGTTGTAAGTCGAGGACTTTCCCTGCCCAGGAGCACCACGCATGCGTGGTTCCGCCCCCTGCGCTGGCCGAGGCATAGCTGGCAAGCAGCAGAGACAGAGCAGGCCAACCACCAGCTGGCCCAGCCCAAGGGAGGTAAGGCACCTGCCGGAAAAGGGGAAAAAATGGCGGACAGCCTTGCTTGGCGACCCGCGTGAAATGGTCGATCGACCCCAAATGGGGTCGCGACCCATAGGTTGAGAACCGCTGTTTTAAGCCAACAGATACTGTGGTAGAAGACTCAGCCTAATCTTGCCATGGTTTATCTGGGTCCCTTGTATTCCAACAGAATGTCTAACAACTGAAGTATCTTCCTAGTATTTCCTATGATTTCGTCGTCCGGAATACGTTTTCAAATTTGAAGTAACCAGTGTCACTCTCATATAAAAGGTCATTTGGTTTTATGAATTAGATTCTGTCTCATATAAATAACATAACAATTGGGACACTAACCGAGACCCTTCAGCCCCCCCTCCCTCCCCCCATCCCTTCCCACCCAAAACCCCTCCTCCCCTCTTATATTGTAAAACTTTTAAAAAATTTCAATAAAAAAAAAGACTGCTAGTTTAGACACAATTATTTGGGTCTAATGGAAATTATTCAGTTTTTTTGTATATTTTTTATTAAGCATTTTTTTAAAAAGAAAAAAAATCTTTTATTCTGTGATTACAAAAAGAAAAGGTGTCTTTTTCATATTATCTATATTATCTTTAGTATTATCTATTTTCTATTTTGTAATCATAAAATCCATAAATCTTAGGCTTTTGTATCATGCAAAATTTCTACAAGTGTTTCCAATAAATACTAATCTAATCTAATCTAATCTAATCAAATCAAAGAAATCGGTTTTTCCAAAATGTGGCATCCTGACTCAGCAGGTGGTGGGGGTTTATTCTGCTGATAGAGAGCTGGTTTCACAGCCAAAGCTGGTTCTTTAGCAACACTTTCTCAGATTTGAACAGGAGCTACTAGAAATGACTCAAGATGGACAACCATGGACCTACCTGAGAATAGGACCTGGAAGGTACCAATTCTATTTGGAAGAGATCAGAGTCTCCATCTTTTTCTTTCCAGCTGCCTGATGCTTTAAGAACACCTAACTTTTAGCAGCATGTTTTGATTTCTTTTCCTTTTGATTTTTACTTTCAAACATTAATCTACTGGTTGAATATTGATATAATTTAATTCCCTGCTCAATCTTAAAGAAGTTTATTTTATATGTTATTTTTATTGTTTTACTAGCTGCCATAAATTACTTCCACTTTTTCCTCATGGAAGGCACAACAACTTTGAAATGAAAGAGTGAAAGAGATCTGATTTACATTGGCATTATATTTACACTACAGGGATTTCATATTTTATAATTTTTCTGTTAAAAAAAACTCTCTGGTCTTATTTTTTTTTTTAAAAAAATGACAAATCTCTCTCTCTCTCTCTCTCTCTCTCTCTCTCTCTCTCTCTCTCTCTCTCTCTCTCTCTCTCTCTCTCTCTCTCTCTCTCTCTGGGAAAGCTCATCTCAATGGGGTTTTTTTAAGCTAATCTTTTATGATGCTTTTCCTATCTTTGACAGGAGCTGTTTACAACTGATGTAAAAGTTCCAGCTGTAAAATTGTAACTTCTTCACTTTTTGACTACAGAATAACAGAATAACAGAGTTGGAAAGGACCTTGGATGTCTTTTAGCCCAACCTCCTATATTAAATTATAGTCAAAATGCAACAAATATATTAAGACAAAGTTTATTGGGAAAGCTGGGCAGAAAGAATACTTTTCAACTTACAAGTTCAAAAATTTGGATAAAAAGCTTGATAAATTAACAATGGTTTTATAAGATCACAAGCAGATGCAAGTAACAGCACTTCAACAAGATTTACATTTAGATGAATTGGAAGGTAGCTTGCTACTGGCAAGCCTGAAAGATAAAATGGAGTCAGAAATTACAAGTTGGTTAGAGAACTCTGAGAAAAATATGGTTTCTGAAGACTCAAAATTGGTGGAATTGATGAGTAATGACTTTTCCAAAAGCATTGAGGGAGATGGTAAAATGGTTTTATTATACCCAGATGTTATGTTACAATTTACAGGAGACATTTTTGTACAACAAATACTGTGGATATATATACAACAGAAACCTATGAGTCTGGTGAATAAAATCCAACAGATAGAAAAGATTCCAATTAATATCTTAAAGAAAAGCCTTATTATTAAGAATCAATCAAGGATATTTGTTTCTGGATGGATCAGAGACAATTATTGTGATGACTTATGCTAGACCAGAAACCCTTGTGGACTTTCTACAAGGGAAATACAATTAATAGATTGTTAACTGAGGGTTTTGAAGTTTAATTTAGCCGTTGATTTTACTGTTGACTATGTAAATTGATGTCATGCTAAACAGATTGAGTAAGCAATGTTGTAGAAATTTATCAATTGTATGCCTGCTTTGTAAACTGGAGGGGGGGATTATTATCTTTGAAATATATTTATCAATACTCAACTAGGAGGGACAATTAATGTATTCCGTTTTATTTTTTTATATACTTTTTTGGGTGTGGACTTGTTTAGTTTTGTTTTTGTATTTTTTCCCCTTTTTGAGTTTGTATTTTAATGTTTTGAATAAAATAAAAAAAAATGGTTAACAAAAAAGAAAGAAAGTTTTACCAGCTCTGCAAGTTCCATCATCTTTTTCAAGCATTTTTCCATTATGGGTAGTGCCAAATATTTTTGCAGTTTTGAGAATGTAATATTCTTGCTGCAGTTGTCAAATATTAAAACAATGTTCCATGATATTTTTCCAACTCTTGTCCATCAATCACAAAATGAAAGTTTCTGATTTCAATTATATATTAATTTATAACATCTTCAAAATCACTGCATGTATTTGCATCCAAAACTGTCTGGCTTTTTTACACATCCACCAAGCGTGATAAAATGTCCCTTCCTCTTGTTCATATTTCCAACATAAATTTAAACTGACATTATATATTATAGGCAATTTCTCTAATGACATATACAATGGTATATCATTCTATAAAATTCTCTTTAAGATTAGATTAGAAAATAATGTAAAATTTCTGTTTTTTCAATTAAATATTTCCCATTGTTCTACTTGTACAACATAACCAAAAATGTAATCCATTTTGTCATGCATTTGTTCATGTGTTCTTCTGTTTCCAATTCTAGTAAAAATTTACGTATTTTAGCAATAATGTTTGTACATAATTCTGTTTCAAATTTTGTCAGACATGCAATTTTGTGAATATGAAATAAACACAAATCCAAGGGGTACAACTATTGGACATAATTTATGTACAACTATTGGACATAATTTATGTAATTCAAAACCATAAATAATATAAATCTGTCCAATAGTTGTACATAAGAAACTCATTAACAGAATATCTGACTGCTACCAGATTTTTCTCTTGATTCTATTTTGCATTCCCTTTTATAAAGTTAGGGTTTCAAAATAACTATTTATATTTGCTTATGTCTAATCTATAAAATGCTTCTAGCTTCTGAGAGTTGTAATATTAGGGTACCCCTTGGATTTGTGTTTATTTCATATTCACAAAATTGCATGTCTGACATAATGATTTTTAAACTTAGACAAAATATCCACGCCACCCAAATCTCACAGTCAAAATATCCATGCCATCTAATTTCAGATAACTCCAATAGCCTATTTCTCAGCCACATCCATTCTTTCATCCAAACTAAAGTATAATTTCAAGTTAGTAAAGTCCTCTTCTTTCCTTTGCATCTTGTAATACTTTATATTTAATCTGTGTTTTTCTTCTACCACATAAATTTAGATATATATCCTGCCATTGTTTAAATGGTGCATTTGTCAAAACAAAAGTATTATCTGAAACAAACAACATTGTAGGTAAAACATTCATCTTAACAACACAAATTGTCACCCTTTCTCACATCATTTCATTTTACAGGATTGTTACTGTAGGAAAATTAGCAGGAAGGAGTAGTAGATATGTTCACATATTGAGTTATTTATAAAAATAAAAGGGCTAGATTAAGAATATTTAAAATATAAATTCTCCCGCAAAGACAATCGTACTTTATCCTAACATGTCTTTTAAACTTCATTCCATATCTTGAGATAAATGTATTGAAATAACGTAAAATTCATATTTATCATGGAGATATCCAAGTATTTTATCTTCTTTGCAATCTTTAAACCCATTTTGTTTATCAGTTTTGTTTGATTTTGTATTTTCATGCTTTTTGTTAACATTCTTGCTTTCTATTTATAAATCTTAAAACCTGCTAGTGGACCACACTTTTTAAATTTACCCACTAATATTTCAGTTATATTTAAAAGATCTTCCAAAATCAACACCAATCATCTGCAAAATGTCTTATCATATGCCTCTTTTTTAATCTTTATGCCAACAATTCTCTTATACTGTCTTATGTCTTTATTCAGTATTTTAGTACTAAAATAAACAGGACAGGGGACAATGAACAGCCTTGTTTTGTTCTTTTTTATATCTCACATGGTTTTCATTAAATCCTTTATTTGGGCTTTTATTTGTGTTTCTTTAAATCAATTATGTGTGCTTTCTATTGTCTCTCTAAGATGGAATTCTTCACCAAGATGGCTGCTGGATAATAGGGATTTTCCTTTTCGTTCCTGATGATCTGTTGATTTTGCTTCCAAAACTGATCTCTGGCAGTTTTACTCCCTGAATTTGAATGGGAGCATTTAGGACTGACCCAAGACAGTTTCGAAAGGCTGTTCACCGGCTGGTGGAATTCTAATTTATTTTAACTCCTGCTGGACTTTATCTGTTATTTTTGTCTCTTATCCTTTGATTTATGTTATTGTTTTGAATAATTTTTGCTTTTCCATAAGAAATATAGTTTATCTTCAGATACTGAAAGTCTTTCTATTTGATTTACATCTATGTTGGATTCTCGTCATAGGTTTTTTTTTAATTTTATCAATTTGTAAAATATTTGGAGCTTATTATTTTAATTTTTCTTTTAACTTTGGATCAAAATATTCAGAAAATATTTTCCCTGTTTTTTCTTATTTCTTCACTTTGCTTCAGTGTTCTTTTATTTGCTGTTCTTAAGTTACATAGAACAACAAGGTATCAGATTGCAGACAAGCAAAATGTGACTGATATCTGAAAAAATCCTGTTTGGTAACAAGCAATCCTTAGTTGAAAGCTCTTTTAAAAAAATTGATAAAATGATAATGGCTGTGGAAAATATTCAGATGCATGCAGCTCTGGATAAATTAGATTCACAAAAGGAATGTGATTTGAAAGCAGAAGATCTGTTGGAAAGAAATATGGACTGTATAGACTCAGAAGAGTTGATTACATACACTTCTCTTAAGATCAACGCTGCATTCTTTTATAATAACAGAAGCCTCTTCTATGGGTTTTTCTATGCTGCTTTCCCCCTCCTGCTTTGTGTTTTCATGGGAACTCCACTATGATTGGTGGTGGAGGGGGGTTCTGGAATCATATTTTTTTCCTCTGGAGCTTTAAACATAAAAGTAGTTCAAATTATCAAAGACTACTCTGCATCTAAAAAAATTACAGCAACTTGTGTTTCAGTATGTTGTGTACTAAATATTCAAAAATATCCAATATTGTCCTTTAGCACTCATGAATAAATTCTTACAAAATTATTTTCAGCCTTTCAGCTAGGATCACTGTAAACAATTTATAATTGAATAGTCAGCAACTCAGAGTCATTGACTGAGATGAGCAACCATAGAAATTACACAAATTAAACAAACAAACAAACAAATAAATAAATAATCATGATTTAATAGTGATTGTTCTCTCTGGTTTCTTGTTAAATTTGTCTTCCCTGTCTTTGGATATTAATGCTATATTGTCTCTGGCAGCTTTCCTCACTATAAAATAAAGTTTATAATGTTCTGTCAAGGTTGTAAAAGCTCATCCTCCAAATGATTTTCCTTCCACTCTTTTATAATTTCTGAAACCTCCTTTATTGTTATAGTGTCATGGTCCTGATAGATGAGACCACATAAATCAGAACCCCAAGGCTAGAGGCTTTCTTAAAGAACATGTTTATTGGTTACAAAGTATCAGCATGATCAAAAGTGAAACCAAGTCTGAAATTCCCTCTAAATAATTACACTATTACAAAGTTAAACTTCCCACCCCAATACTATGCAATCAATTACATTTTCCAATAGAATAGTTGGGCAGGCCTTCTAATAGTATACCCAACTCCCTCATCTGACTGTTTGAAATGACCTTGGTTCCCACAGGACAGAGAATTGTTTAGACTATCAGAAAACCTTCACTTCCCCCTTCCCATTCCTGTGGCAACCTAGAACGAGCAAGATGGCTTCAGACAAGTTCGTTGTAGAGTTGACATATAGATTTTTTGCATCTGCTGAAATAAATTCTTCATCCAAACATTTTGCGTTGTTTTTTATACACGAGTCTCTTGTAGGCAAATAATATCATTTCAATTGTTTAAACAATGAGTTTTTTTTACCTGTGGTGGAGCCGTGGTGGTATAGTAATTAAAATACAGTATTGCAGGCTAACTCACTGCTCACTGCTCGGATTTTGATTCTGACCGGCTCAAGGTTCACTCAGCCTTCTGAACTTGATAAAATAAGGATCCTGATTATTGGGGGGCAATATGCTGACTCTAAATTTCTTAGAGAGAGCTGTACAACACTATGAAGTGGTATATAAGTTTAAGTGCCATTGCTTCATGATCGAGCCAAAAATTTAGAAAAGCCAGTATCTGTAGCACCTAATTCAATATCTCTTCTGAAACTTTAAGTCTTTCTGAAGTTTTTCTCATCTTCTTAACAAAGTTCAATTGAAATATATAGTGTTTAAAAATAAAAATCACATCTTTTCCTTTATCTCATCAAAAATGGGATCTTTTTCTGCTTCGGTGAATATTGTTTTCTGTTGTGTAAAATTATGATAGGATTTTCTCTTAAAACAATTATATCTGTATTATCTATTTTGTTATGTATTTAAATGCTGCTGTCTTCTTCCTAATAATATGCACAAAAACATTTTTCAGAACATTTCTTGTTCGAGCAATTTTATCAATTTCTGCTCTACATCTTCTTTCCCACCTAAAAATAATTTGTCACAATTTTAATAATCTTTTTATAATTTCTTCATCAACCTCCCTTTCATAGCTATAAGTCTCAAACAAGATGCCTAGTCTTTCCATTTCAGTAGAGCCAGGTTATCTAATTCTGTTTCCAACTTCCTATCTATAACTTCTGCTTTACTTTCTAAAATTCTGCTTTGTTATTCATTTGTCTTAGCTTCCCAGAAATTTGTTTTATAGATCTTCCCACTTTTAAAAAAACTTCTTTCATCTCTTCTTTTGTCAAAAGCATCTAATTTATTGCCCATTTGTTCAAATATTTTCTGAGGTAGATCTGGTATAATGGTTCTCTCTGCAGATTGCTCTAGTGATCCCCTCTTTCCTGTCTTGCTCTTTTTCTAGAGATTACAGTTGGAATTGTGAAGAGAAAAAAGTAAAAGATAAATTTCTTGTTTTTAATTTTTTTTATCTTTCATTGTTTTTGACACTTTCAACTCTAGAGGTACCTATAACATAACCCACATCACTATAGCAGCAAAGCAACATAGTATGGGTTAAATCATCTTTATCTCTTGTTATATGGAATCTGCCAATTACATGTGCTCTTCAATAGTAAACAAAAGGCATTCTTATCAAGGTCCCTTTGTCTACTGTAATTTATGTTAATGCAAAAGCAGTTTCATCGACAAATAAAAATAGAAAAATCATTGTCTTCTTTTATTCATTTAAACTTTTTAAACTATCTTTTGGTTAAACCTTTTGTGATTTTTTAAAAAAATCCATAAAATCTGTTTTCAATATTGTAAACCTGAAAAAAGTTAGACACATCAAAATAATCTTTCGCATTAAGAAAATCTTTCTTTATCTGTAGATTTATTGCTTCTAAAGCTGGTTAAGAATGAACATGGCTAGACCTTTTGTCAACATAGGCTAAGTTCATGATTGTAAGTGTAGATAGAATCTTGTGACCCCCTCCCCCAGTTGCTCGACTCCCGAGACTGCAAAAATTTCTGGTTCTGTGCTCTACTTATCAGGAGCAAATATTCAGAGTATGAGGGTTACATCACAATTTCTATTTGATTCAGGGAGATTTCACTAGCCAGTGTCCTCCGGCTGGCATTTTTGGCTATAATGCTTTCTTGTTCCTCTGGAAATGTCAGTCTGCCATAAACTTCACCGAAAGCAATTATAATGGAGATTATTCCATGTGCTTTTCTTATTAATAGGATTGAGTTACAAATTACAATACACACAAAGGTGTCAACTCACTGTATTTCCAATAGATTTGTTCATGTCATTAGCTGCTAGTATCATACATTTGATGACTCCTGCTAGTGTAAGCCTTATTTATTGTAACTCAGTTTTGAGAAAACATGTGTAGAGGATTAATCTCTTAAGGAATAATCTCACTGCATGACTTGAATGTTTAAGCTCAGATTCAAGGCAGTTACATAATAAGCTGCACACTGAGCTTCAGTTTACATATTTTTGTTTACTTAATGGAAGTAAAAATCAGCATTCTACAGTGAATCACTGAGAGGAAGTTGAGAGAAGAAGAGGTGGGCTTCTCTGGAATTATAAGTGCAAGAGTATATTAAGAGCACCACATTGAGAGATTTAGGTCCCAAGCTATGTTTGGGTGACTAATACAACCTTAATTGCTGGAAAGATGTTTAAGCTTAGACTGGCAGGTCAAGGGCTTCTCTGCCATTGTCCCTGCCCTGTGCAACATGGTCCCCCCTGGGTTGAGGTAGGCCCCTACTCTCTTGGCCTTCTGTAAAAGTGTAAAAATATGGCTCTGCATCTTTGCTTGAATCACAGATGCAGTCATGAGATTGGTTGATGCCCTGAAAGCTCTCTCCCTGCCATTTAAGCAAGTCTTAACATTCCTTATCTCATTTACATTTGATATACTGCTTTTTATACATTCAATATTTTATTTACAATGTCCAGAGTCCCTATTCTCACAAAATTTTACTGTTCCATATGAATTGTAATTGTAACAAGACTAGAGGTTTCTAATGCCAAAAGAGTTTATTTTCTACTTGTGGAGATTGGGGCCACCAACTATCAACAATTTTCCCCATAACATTGCTGTCCTATTGTTCTCTTATTAACACTTTTATAAATCTGTCACACTTACTTCCAAATGAGCATATATACAGTTGTACCACAAAAGCATTTAAAACAAGCAATCATTTTTATATCAGATTTGAATATTTTCTTGAATGAATCAATGCTAAAATCAATCTCTTTCCCAAAACCTCTGTTGTTATCATTATCGTAGTTCTTAAGTGAAATCTTTTTTATAGCTCAATTCTTTTGTGGCCCAATTTTTAGTTTATGTACTCCTGTACATACTACTTGTATGATAAATGGTAAACACTGCTGTAAAATATATATGCATAAATATCTGAAAACATGCTCCCAATACAACAATATAACAATACAATATTATTAGGTTTTTGGAATAGAATTTAAATTGAGATGAGACATCTATGCTTTGAAATATTTTTTCCCCTCTACAAGCCTTGAAGGGAAGCATAAAAATTTGACTTTTGCTGTGAAGCAGTAATTCTAATGGTCACCAGCTTCAGCCTTTTTCCTGTGAAATTTCAAAAAATAGTTTAATATGTTTGCATTTTCTACAGTATGAAAGTATGCTTTTCTGTTTATAAAGTTTTTACACAAGTTAAAATAGTCTGCCAATACACAAAATACTTACTTTTAAGTGTACTTTACTATTTATCTCAGTGACATAATTTTTATAGCAGAAATAGAATGTATTTAGTTTCTATTCCCATAAACCTCAGCCACTTTACTTTGTTACAGGAAGTTGCAAGGTGGAAGACTTGACAAGCTCACAGATCATTTAGCAAAACCTTTCCATTATTAAGTTTGCATGCCTACTTGCTTACATGCCACTCCAATTCTAAATACACTGAGCAGCTTACAGCTCATCAACAAGTAAGTTAAAATTGATAATAAAAACCATCCATAACAAATTGCAAGATTCTGATGAACCACTCTTTGGGAACACATATTCATTTGTCTACTATGTTCTACCCTTTTCCAAATATAGATTTTTAAAATTAATCAAATAAGAAAAATCCTTCAGTAAATACAAAATTAATATTTTATATTCAGTAAATATAACATTAATCTATTACATATATCCACCCCAACACTGGCAAGGCAAGCTACTATATATAAACAGGGAGCATACTAGCACTGATGATGTTACCTATTTGGATAAGCAAGCAAAAAAAAAATGAAGTTCATGGAGCACAAAGGATTCCATAAATTGCCACTGTCATATTTCTACTGTGGATTTTAGAATCTTGGAAATAGCCAGCTTCATAGGGTGGCAGAAAAATTGAAGTCAAAATCCAGTATTGGATTTCTTTCTCTGAAGTCAGAGATCTTACTCTAACATAGGAGTAGTGATATCTAAAGCTGTCGCACTGCCATAGAATTGAACTTGTTCCCATCAGGTTGCTTGGTGTACATTGACTATTCATTTCTATACTTTCTCAAGTTAAAGAAAATATAAAAACAAAATTAAGTCAGCCCATTAAAAACAATTAATTCTTCAACATTTGATAAATCTGTAAGAGCACAGGATCTTTGAAAATATACTTCAGAATGAGGTGGACTGGTCACAAGGCATTCCAGAAATTGCTGAGTCTGGAGATAATGCTCTCTCACACTGTCCTTGACTGCTGCAGCCATATTTCACCCATATCCTGTTTTTGCTTTGCTTAGTAGCCAAGTCACTATTTTTATCTCTGTGTCAATGTTCAACTGTCTGGTACTTTTCCATACTCTCAGGAATGCTGAGATCACAATGTTTAACATATTACCATATATGGGGCCTAGGGGGGTCAGGAAATGCATACATTGTATAACCTATATATGTGTACTCTGGACGCTCCTTGGCGTTCAGATCTTTGTATTGGCTTTGGCCATCTGAACCTGCGAATGTTGAATGAGCGTTTTATAGCACAGAGTTATGAGGATATCAGACGGAAGTTGCAAAGGTTAGAGGGAGCCTTGGGGACAAATACATCTGAATTGTTAGAGGTGGCGAGGAAAGTGTTTGTTAATAGGGATAAAGTAGAGAAAAAGGAAAAGGAGGCAAGAATGCATAGAAAGACCGAGTTGTTGGCTGTGGCTTTGCAAGGAGGGATGTTATTAGGACCAAATCAGTGTGCAAATTGCAGGGAAGAAGGTCATTGGCAAAGAGAATGCCCAAAGAAAGTGTTGAGAGGACAAGGGTGGA
>NW_015386427.1:5936250-5937993 GCF_001527695.2 Protobothrops mucrosquamatus
CTCCAGCCTTAGCTTTACCAAACCTGGAAAAGGCTTTTAATTTGTATGTGGATACCAGGGATAATGTGGCTTTAGGAGTCTTAACTCAACAACTAGGCCAGTGGCAACGGCCGGTAGCATATTTGTCTAAACAATTGGATGGAGTGGCACAGGGATGGCCACATTGTTTGAAGGTCCTTGCTGCTATAGCAGTCTTGTTGCAAGACTGTAATAAATTGACCTTCTCTTGTCCTGTAAACGTACACACTCCCCATGCAGTGCAGGCCATCCTAGACAACAAGGGACATCTGTGGATAAGCAATCAAAGACTTTTTAAATATCAAGCTCTAATGATTGAGAATCCACAGGTAAGGTTGGTTGTCTCAAATCGGCTGAATCCAGCCACTTTGCTGCCAGGAGACATTAATATGGAACATGATTGCTTGCAAGTATTGGAGAGTGTTTATTCTAGCAGGCATGATTTGTCGGACATCCCTATGCAGGCAGCTCAACTCAATTGGTACACGGACGGGTCCAGCTATATGCATGAGGGAAAAAGAGTTTCAGGCTATGCTATAGTGGATGATGAGAAAGTGGTGGAAAGTGGGCCTTTGGGCCCTGAACATAGTGCACAAGTGGCTGGTATGGCAGCTCGAGTTGTCTCCCAATGTGCTACCTGTGCCAAGGTGAATCCTAGGCAAGGACCTCTCTTACCCCCAGGCACTATACCATCATCGTACTTTCCTATGGATTCTGTAATGGTTGATTTTACTGACATGCCTAGATGTGGGTTGTACAAAGCTCTATTGGTTTTTGTGGATAGGTATACAGGTTGGCCAGAAGCCTTCCCCACTAAAACGAAGCAGGCAAGGGAAGTGGCTAGAATTTTGTTAAAGGAATTGATCCCGCGATTTGGGAGCCCAACCCTTATCTCATCAGATAATGGGCCTGAATTTATACATCAGATCAATCGGGCTGTGGCCCAGTCAGTGGGATCCAAGTGGCGGTTCCACAGTGCTTTCCATCCTCAATCGGGAGGTTCTGCTGAACGGATGAACCGCACCCTGAAAGAGAAAATCACTAAGATTTGTGCTGAAAGTCATTTGAAATGGCCAGATGCCTTGCCCTTAGCTTTGTATGCTATTAGATGTGCACCTCGTAGACAATGTAAGTTGTCCCCCTATGAGTTACTGTTTGGGCGGCCCCCTACCCTACTGCGACGGAATTTGGCCGGCTGGCCAGATTTGGGACATAAGGGAGGAGTGTGGGCACTGGAAATGGTACAAGAGCTGAATAGACAAGTAGAGAAGCTCAGAAACTATGTTGTTGAACAAACCCCGCCTAAATTGGTAACCAGGTGTCACTCTTTTAAACCTGGGGAAAAGGTATGGGTTAAACATTGGAAAAAAGAACAGTTGGAGGGCCGGTGGAAAGGGCCGTATGAGGTGATAATGGCCTCCCCTCTTGCTATCAAAATTGCAGAATCGAAGTCATGGATTCATTGGACAAGGGTTAAAGCGGCTGCTGACCCCTTGTGGCAAGTATCTTCACAACCCATGGCTCCTACCAAACTCACTTTTAAACGTATTTAGTATCTGCTTTATTATTTGTGTTCTTAATACTTTCCTTATATAGGATTTTAACCCTTTCTGAAGCTACTTTGCTGGAACCTTACCGGCAATAGGTTCCTCTACGCACAGTGGTGAAGACCCTTGCTGAGCCACACCGGAAGCTGGCTTTCTACGCACGGGAGAAGATAGGATG
>NW_015386427.1:5940716-5959265 GCF_001527695.2 Protobothrops mucrosquamatus
GATCACAATGTTTAACATATTACCATATATGGGGCCTAGGGGGGTCAGGAAATGCATACGTTGTATAACCTATATATGTGTACTCTGGACGCTCCTTGGGGTTCAGATCTTTGTATTGGCTTTGGCCATCTGAACCTGCGCATATTAAAACTTTCCTTCTCCAAAGAGCTGGCTTGTGTTCCTTCATTTCCACAACAGTAATGGAGCTGGACCATTATGATCATTAGTTACAGTTGTAAAATAGATTATATTTTACCCCAAATAGGTCATATAACTATCCCGATTTTAAGACCTTTATTTGCGGCAGTTGTTAAGTGAACCACCATGGTCATTAAGTGAAATCCATAATGTTATATTGATTAATCATTCTGTCAGAAAATTCCTCCTTATTTCTAGGATGGATCTCTCTCTGATGAGCTTCCACCCGTTGCTTCTTCTCCTGCTCTCAGGTGCTGTAAGAACAAATCAATGGCCTCTTCTTGTGATAGCCCTTCAAGTACTGGAAGGCAGTTATCATGTCACCCCTAAGACTTCTCTTCATTTAGGGCAGTTCCCTTAGCCATTCATTAGACAATTTATCCTCCAGACCCCTTATCATCTTTGTTGCTCTTCTCTGCACTCTTTCTAGAGCTTCAGCATCTTTTTGACCAGAACTGGGTGCAGTATTCCAAGTGTCGCCTCACAAGTACTGTATAAAGTGGTACTATCACTTCCTGTAATCTTGATGTTGTCCTTTGATTAATGCAGCCTAGGACTGCATGGCTGTTTTGGCAGCTGCAGCACACTGCTGGCTGATACTTAAGCAGTGGTCCACTAAGACACCCACATCCCTCTCACAGTTACTACTGTTAAGCAAGATCCGACTATTCCATACCTGTGCATTTGATTTTTCCTGTCTAAATGCAGGACCTTACTTTTCTCACCATTTTGAATAGTCACAAAGCAACCCTTTATTAAGTCAAGGACTACCTATAATGGGAACTGCATTACCCCTCTTATTGGTATTATTATGATGATTGTGATTATTATTCTGTTGCTTTGCATGTACACTGAGAACGTCTGCACCGGAGACAAATTCCTTATGTGTTTAATCATACTTGGCCAAATAAAGAATTCTGTTCTGTTCTAATCTATTCCATCCCATCCCACTCCTTTCCATAACAGAAAATATAATGGGTCAAACAAATATAATAAAATGAAATTAAAATACTAATTCTATTTCTTTTGAACATAGTTTTGAACTGTGATTGAATTGCTCTACTCAGGTTATGTCCTCAAGATGATAGATGATTTTGGCTTTCAAAACCAGAAATCTCTTTCTTTCTCATTAGGGAAAAAAGGAAATCATGCAGAACCATTGGGAGAGCTGAATTAATGTGCTATTTTCCATAATATTTCAAATTTCTACCCACTGTAAATGATTTCTGTTTGTATTTATTGATACACATGAACAAAAGGTCAAACCTAGGGTGGAATCAACAAACCATAGCTTAGGGCTGATATACAAGCAGCCCTAAGCTATCATTTGTTTTAACAGTTTATTGAGTAAGTCAAAACGGTTGGGTTCACACATAACATTAGTAATAACTCATAATTTACAAACCACAATACGTGAGATTCTCCAATACAACTAGTCCCAATTCAAGTAAACCACAGGCTGCTGTAAACCCAATCAGAGTGAAATGATCAGTGCTTTTTTTCTAAAAAAAAAAAAAAAAGGTACCAGAACTCACACACATCATACAACCCGCCTTGCCTACCCTACAAGGTTCCATCCAAAAAAGGTGCCGGAACTCCGTTCTGGGCGTTCTATGAGAAAAAAAGCCCTGGGAATGATGATATGGTTTATAACAGTGATGGTGATTGCCCTGCAGCCTCCAAAAGGAGTGGGAAAATACTCCCCGTTCTCACACTATCAAATCCCCAAAGAAATGTATTGCTTCTTTTCCTATAGTATACATGCTTTCGTAACCATTTCTTGGGGCCTGCCATTCTGTTGGGAGGGGGGATGCTTTGGGGATGCTTTGCACTGTCTTGCCACTCTGCCCTTCCCCCAGGAGAAGGAATGCAGCCGAATAACATCACCCTTATCTAAGAGAGGGCTCGCAGAAAGCGTCAGTTACTAAAACAATATGCCATCTGTGGATTGGCTGGGATTCAAATGGACCCTGGCTACCTCCGAGACCGTCTTCTGCCACAGATCACCTCTCACCGGCCGATACGCTCCCACAGAGAGGGTCTCCTCAGGGTGCCGTCAACCAGACAGTGCCGGTTGGCGACCCCCAGGGGGAGAGCCTTCTCTGTTGGAGCTCCCACCCTCTGGAACGAGCTGCCCCCAGAGATCCGGGTGATTCCGGATCAGGGGAGGAAGGCGGCGCGGGAGTTCTCATGGCTGTTTCAGCTGGCAGGACTGGCCTAGGGATATTTTAAATTGGATTTTAATCAATTTTTAAAATAAGAAAAGGCCTATTTAAATATATCTTTTAATTTATTTTAAATTTTGTATATTTGTATCAATTGCTCTGTTTTTTAACTGGCTGTAAGCCGCCCTGAGTCCACTAGGAGAAGGGCGGGATATAAATACAATAAACTGAAACTGAAACTGAATACTGCTTTTGATATATTGCTTGCGCGGGTTTTTCTCAGATCTGGCCTTCTTTTGCTTGCTATCACTAGTCCCTAATAAAGGTTTCTTTTGAGACAATGCCTGTTTCAAGAGTTCTGCTTTCTTGGGAGATCTAGTTGAGGCAGGTCCTTACAAACACACTTTTTGGAGGCTCCAGAGGCTGCAGAACAGTACACCACCTTCTTATGCAGCCCCAGGCATGTCACCAAAAATGACATGGCATGTCATTTGTGACATGTGTGACATATGCCATAACCAGTTTATAGTAATAGGACCGATAGAAATAGGACTAGTAATAGGACTAGTAAATAGTAATAGAACTGATAGTATGTCAAAGAGTACCGTTTCTGGAAATGCAGCTTCCCCAGCATGACCCAGACTAGAAGTACGAGAAGGGTGTTGCCACTGAGTGGTTCCTGTGGGCACATGCCAGTAGTAAGAACCAGAAGAGTCATGGATTTTCCTCCATCCTGAAGGAAGATCGAGCTCTCCTTCTATATTTTGGTCATTCCACAGGTTATCTAAAAAGAAAAGATAAGCTGATGATAAAAATGGAAGTTTAATTTTGAACCATTGGGATAATATTGAGAAGAAAATTAAATCAAAGTGTTACTAAGTTTTTTTTTTATTTTAGAGCTGTGGAAATTCATGTGGTTAGTTTATCATTTCAGCTGAACCAATGTCTATAGTTTCGTCCCCTAACAAGCTAAATCTAAAAATTACTACTCATGATTGTATCACAGAAACTGAAAGCCAGTTGGAAGCTGCTTTAAATGATACAATACAAAAACCAGACATATTGTTTATCCTTATCTCCAATCATCCCAGCTCTACCTGAAGACCATCCAAAACATACAGTTGCTCTTACATCAAGACATCCATGGTTAATCGTTTAAAATGCTCAGACATGCCTGCAAGTACAGTTCACACTGCCAAGGAAGCACTGGAGGTGGCTTATCTGAGGCCAATAGGCTGACTTGGAAGATGGAAGATGGTTTTACCAAAATATTGGAGCTTTCCCATCTTGATTGCTATGATTTGAGAAGCGGGTTCAACTGAGGGTATAAAGCTTCTGAACAAGGAACTCATTTCAAGTCATTTTTCCATTTTAACAGAAGCCACAGAAAAGCAAACTGATAGCATTAAAATTCAAGTAATTCAACCTGAAAATAAATACAGAAATGGAGTCTGAGCTTTAGAATGTAACCATTCCAATTTTGCATTTCATTTTCTTCTCTAGGATCATTCTGGAAGCATACATCCCAGTCATTCATTTTTCTTTTTCTTTCAGGATCAACTGACAAACCTGGCTTCTCTTTCTCATACACTCATATTCAGCCTTTCTAGAAATCCTGGGTAACTCCACATGCATAACTCACCACAGCTCTGTCTGTCTCTCTTCCTATTTTGGTAGTTCAGACCATTTGATGTTGAAGGGCTTTTTAAGACCCAGAGGCATTCAAGGAAACTAACTCTTAACTTTGAAGCAGTCTGGTTAGGCATTTTTATTTTACAGACGTATTTTAAATCTCATAAAGGCCATAGTGTGGTAGCTATAACCCAACATTTACTTTGCAATAAGATGCAACCCAATCATTCCTTCTTCCAATCAGTTACAGTACAGTCACTATTGTACATTGGCAACATTCAGCCCAAATGTTGGAGATGTGGTAACTTAGATTCAACTTATCACATTTGGTGGACATGTAGGGATGTAAAAGCTTTTTCGATTAAGATTTGGTGGAATATCCAACAGATTTTTAAGAGAAAGATAAAATTCACACCGCAATTATTTCTTTTGGGTATTATGGAAGATTTAAATTCTAAAGAAGTGATTTTGATGTTGTATTGTATAACGGCAGCAAGGTTATTGGTTGCTCAAAACTGGAAGAAGAATGTATTACCTACTATGGATGATTGGAGAATGAAGGTGTCGTATTTTGCAGAAATGGCTAAGATTTCCGCATATTTGAAAGATCAATCTCAAGAAAAATTTATTTTGGTTTGGAGAAGATGGATAGATTATATTCAGAGAAAATATGAGATGAATAAATATTATATAGTCTTTGAGTAGATTTTATATTATTTTACTTATTTATAATTTATGTAATTATATTATTACATCATATTATTATTATTTTATGGTTATGTTAAGTTGATATGTGTTTATTTGTTTTTAGAGTTAAAGTATGTTTATATTTGATTGTATTATGGTCGGGTAGTTTTAATTAGACTTGGGATGATATGTGCTTAACCCTATATTCAGTTCTGGGAAGTCCAGGGTGGGGAGGGGGGAAGGAGGGTAGAAATACGTAAAAGTTGGTGTATTAAAATGTTGTAGAGAAATAATGTAAAGTTTTATGAAAAGGAGGTGCTCGGCTGGTACCCCCAAACTGCATCCGAAGGACGAGGAAAGGAAGGAGGTGGGATGTGTGGGGTGGTTGAAGAGAGGAGAGAGGTGTAGGTAGGAGGATAGGAGGGGAGGAGGGAAGTAGGTAGGAAGGGTGAAAGAGAGGGTGGATGCGGGGAGGGGGGCTGCCGAGCTGCTCTGAAATTTTTATGTCTGTATTTAATATGATTTTTTTATTAATGTATACCATATTTGTATTAAGACTTTGGGGGGGGGGGGTTAGTTGAAAAACTAATAAAAAGTTTTAAAACGAGAATGGTGAGGGTTGCTTTTTACAGGCTTCCCAGCTGCTACATGGACTGGAAGGTTAGCACTTTCCTTCAACTTCTCTCACTTTTTCCCCCCAAGCCAAAATAAGAAATATCAAGAAAAACTCCACAGTGGAGTCCATATCACTGACATGGAAAATTTACAAACCCCCCCCCCCCCCAAAAAATGATAGCTTTCATGGGAACTTGCTGGTATTTATATCTTTTTTCTTTCTCAAAAAAATGGATACACTGGACCCAAAGATTAAAGCAAAGCTAAACAAGTAACCTGGTACTTCCTCAGCAGATTGTCAAAAAAGGACAACAACTGTAATTTGCAAAAATACGAATGTCAATCAGCCCTTTATTATCCTATTGATTCTCCCTAGCTGGAGGCAATGCCACTTGCAAACAATTGCATAATTTTCTATATTACTAAGCTGCATTTAATTTAATTGGATCTTGCCATCTTTTGTCATAACTCAGCCTGCCATTAAAGTACTAGCTCAGCACTAACATAAAAATTATAGTCACTTACAGCCAGACTTGCTAATGTTTGTGCGTGCGCGAGCATGCAAACCCCCCCCCCCCCAGCTTTGTTTATCTGTCCAAGTTGTTAGCAAGATAATAAGGGTTGCCTGCCTGCATTTACAAATGATTATAACATACGGGGCATTTTAAATTATTCTATGTGTAGTTATTGATATGACCACTCCACTCACTCGCAGGATTCCAGCAGAGAACGTTCAGGGTCAATTTTGGGTTACACCCCAACCTGTGGAGATGATTGCTCTTAAAATAAAATGAAGCAGCCTCCAAGTAGCAACAGTTTTAGGTACATCAGCCCTAGAATGGACTCCATGCAAATGGACCTGTATATGCAATATGCTGTTCTGGAAAAGATAGATAGATAGAATTCTTTATTGGCCAAGTGTGACTGGACACACAAGGAATTTATCTCTGGTGCGTAAGCTGTCAATGTACATACAAACAACAAAGTGATAGGTCAGTGGTGGCGAACCTATGGCACGGGTGCCAGAGGCGGCACTCGGAGCCCTCTCTGTGGGCACACGTGCCATTGCCCCAACCTTGCCTCCCCCCGCAACCCCCTCACCAGCAGTTCCCCTGGAGGAGAGTCGCCCCCGAGCATGGCCCACGCAGAGCAGCGCAGCCAAGGACATGGCAGCCAGGTAGCGTGGACAAGACTCTGCCCTCACGCCCCATCACACACAGTTGATGCTGCGGGGCACAGGCAGAGGGCATGGCCACCATGGTGCTGCTGGGCTGCCTGGGCGATCTGCAGCGGGCCCTGGAGGCTGTGAGTGGTCCTGCGGACAGGCAGGGTGGGGCGGGGCAGGGGGTGGAGCGGGGGCAGGGCCATTTTGGGGCACTCGGTCTCTAAAAGGTTCGTCATCACTGTGATAGGTCATATATCATTGATCATAGTTGCAATAATTAAACATAAGATACAACAAGTGATAATCATAGATACCAATAGGAGAAGGTAGTAGGAAAGATGAGAAGAAGAGAAGATAAGAAAGATGAGAACAAGTTCTGGAAAAGTCAGAGTCAAAACAGTCTTTCAATTAAATACAAGCACAGAAAGATCTAACTTCTAGGGTAATCAACAAAATGTAATTGATTAATCATTTAGTGACTGACTCCCAAATGAATCCCAATGAAGAATTCAGAAATATTAGATGTTTGGATGTCTGTGTCTAATGAGAATTTATCAAAAACTCAAATATGCTGACTTCTTGGGGAAAATATGCAGCTTGTTTTTCCATTGAAAAAGGTTTCGTTTATTTATTTATTAAGAAAATTTATATGACTGCCTAGTTCACTCACAGTGACACTGGGAAGCTTACAGAAGTAAAACCTCACATACAAAACCCAAGGAACTCTCACCCCCTTTCTACCAAATCAGTGCTGGAGGTCTATAGTGGAGTCCACGTGACAACATTTCACAGAGGTGCTGGGAGACGTTCAAGAAAGTAAAGGCCAGTGATCTTAACTTCTGCTGCAGGCAAATTGGTGGAAACAGTAATCAAAGGGAAAGAAACCTAGTACAGGTAGTCCTCAACTTACAGCAGTTCATTTAGTGACCGTTCAAAGTTACAAAAGCACGGAAAAAAGTGACTTATAACCATTTTTCAACTTATGATTGTTGCAGCATCTCCATGGTCATGTGATCAAAGTTCAGATGCTTGGCAATTGCCTCATATTTATGATGATTGCAGTGTACCAGAGTCATGTGATCACCTTTTGCAACCTTCTGACAAGCAAAGTCAATGGGGAAGCCAGATTCACTTAACAACCATGTTACTAACTTAACAACTGCAGTGATTTACTTAACAGGTGTAGCAAGAAAGGTTGTAAAATGGGGCAAAAGTCTGGGCTCAATTTTGGCCGTAAATCGAGAACTACCTCTACTAAAAGACAATAAGTTTACTTCTTGGTAAGATAAAACAAGGTGGGATAGACAGCATCACCACCAGAGGGAATGATAACTAGCTGACCAATTGGACTCAACATGTAGTCATCAATGGAATTACATCTACATGGAGAGAGGCATGCAGTGGAGTACTTCAAGACTCTGTATTAGCTGTTAGGAATTCTTGAAAATAATGTTAGTAAAGAAGATATGTATTTATTTACTCGTGGTTACAGCGGCAAGAATTATTTTCGCTCAAAATTGGAAATCTATGGTGATACCTAGTAAGGAAAGCGTAATTCATAAAATTATGTATTGCGCAGAATTAGATAGGTTAACTAGAAGACTTAAAAATCAGGATGAAACGGTTTTTTGCCAAATTTGGAACAAATTTTACAGATGGTGGGGGGAAAAGCAGGGAAGTTATTGTACTGAGATAATTTAAGATGGTGATTAGAGTGATGTTATTGTATAGGTTTTTCTTATTAGCAATTTATGGTAATAGTGAATTGAGATGTATGTCAAATCTGTGTTACCATGTTCAATGTTTTTAATTTTTGTTTTTCAATAAAATGTAAAATTTAAAAAAAAAAGACTCTGTATTAGGCCCAATTCTCTTAATAGAAAAAGAACTCATGCAGACAAAACAAAACTTGGGGAATTGCCAATACAGGTTGTCCTCGACATACGACCACAATTGAGCCCAAAATTACTGTTGCTAGGTGAAACATTTGTTAGTGAGTTTACCCCATTTTACGACTTTTCTTGCCACAGTTGTTAAGTGAATAACTGCAGTTGTTAAATTTGTCAAACTGTTGTTAAGTGAATCTGGCTTCTCCATTGACTTTGTCAGAAGTTCACAAAATGGGATCACATGACTCCAGGACACTGCAACTATAAATATGAGTCAGTTGCCAAACGTCTGAATTTTGATCATGTGACCATGGGGATGCTACAATGGTCTTAACTATGAAAAATGGTCATAAGTCGCCCTTTTCAGTGCCATTGTAACTTTGAACAGTCACTAAATCAATTAAGTCAAGGACTATCAAGTTTCCCCCAAAATAAAACCCAGTCTTATTTTTTTTTCTCCAAAAGAGGCACCAGATCTTATTTTCAGGGGGTATCTTTTCCACTCAACTCGCAGCAGTGGCACCAATAGCCCCACTCAGCCAGCCCACTTCTTCTACAGCCAAAAGAGCATCTTCATTCTGCAGCTGAGAATGGAGCTCCGGCCTGCATTTTGCAGTCAGAGGCCTTCCGGAAAGGCCTCTGACTGAGAAATGCAGGCCGGGGGACACTGCAGAAATAATAGGCCAGTGAGGAAAGACAGGTGTCAATTCATGGGAGGCCTGGTAAGTAGGTGCGGGGCGCATGGGGCTGCTTCACCCTCCCAACCCCTGCCCTAGTTTGATTTTTAGGCATGCGCCTCACCCCAAAACTAGGACTTATTTTTGAGGTAGGGCTTATATTAGGCGGACCCCCCAAAATCAAGCTAGGGCTTATTTTCAGGGTAGATCTTACTTTTGGGAAAACACGGTGCCTGTACTTTAGGACAGGGCTTTTCAACCGGTGGTACTTTGGCACGTGGCAAGTGGTACGCGACCCTTCTGTACAAGTGTAATGGGGGAGGGGAATTCTTCATATAATAATAATAATAATAATAATAATAATAATAATAATAATAATAATAACAGCAATAATAATAACAGCAATAATAATAATAATAATAAAGTTGGAAGGGACCTTGGAGGTCATCTAGTCCAACCCCCTGCTCAGGCAGGAAACCCTATACCATTTCAGACAAATGGCTGTCCAGTTTCTTCTTAAAAACTTCCAGTGATGGAGTATTCACAGCTTTTGGAGGCAGGTTGTTCCACTGATTAATTGTTCTAACTGTCAGGAAGATTCTCCTTAGTTCTAGGTTGCTTCTCTCCTTGATTAGTTTCCATCCGTTGCTTCTTGTCCTGCCTTCAGGCGCTTTGGAAAATATCAAGCAAGATTTTATAATCCAAGGTATTTCAACATCTCATGTAGTGACCAATATTTCTCCAATAAAGAGATAGGAAGGCAGTTTCTCACATATAACTCTGAGAGTCAGTAAAGGTTTACATTCACAGTTCAAGTAGGCCAGTTATGCTGCCCAGCTGTTCTCTTACAGCTAAGTCTCTCACAGGTGGTGCCAAGGTCAGAAAAGTCTTATCTAAGGTTTGGGCTTTAAGCCAAGTCTCTTTCAGGAAATAACAAGTTGTAGTACCAAACCTCACCACAAGATGTCACCAATACCATTTAAGGTTTTTTAAGTCCAAAATTTTTATAATCCTTTTTCCAATTTTATTTCTTTTTTGTAGATAAAAACAAGAGTCTCTAATAAAAATAGGAAAAAATTTGGTCCCCAAGTTTCAGAAACATATAAATCCAATTAGATTAAAATTGTTCTTTTAATGCTTTAATTCCCCTGGGTAGACAAATGCCACTATTCTTACAGGGTGGGATAGAAATTCCCTTCCCTCTCTCCTCACAGGGGAAAGATATTTCAGGCAGCTTTTACAAAAAGAGAAAGTACTTAGGGTAAAGAGAAGATCAGATCTCACCCAGTTTCATCCGTGTTGCTTTCAAAGTGCTTGGTAGTACATATTGCTATGGCCGGTCTTTCCTCCGCCAGTTTGGAGGCTGTCCTGGATTAAGCGGAAGGGCTGCTGCCCTCCCATAATTAAGCAGGGGTCCCCTTTTTGCTCATCGCCCCTACAGGGTGACTTTCAACCCTTTCCAGGGTCCCCCAGTGGAGCAAAAACGGATGTGGAAGACGGAGCTCGCCTTCCAAATGTCTGCGGTGGCTGCAGCAGTAAACCGGAAGTCACCATAAGGATTTTTATACAGTTTTTACAGGGTTTTGTAATTTAGAGGCTTGGTTTGTGTGCTTTGGTTATTGGAATATTTTAGTCTGTTTCACAAAGGCTAGCAATGTGTCCAAAGTGTTGGCTTCTGTAGGTTTAATCCCTTTAAACAAATGTAATTAGTTTTACCCCCTTATCTTGAGTCTGTATATGGCTTTTAGCAAGTTTTCTTTGTAGGTAAACAGGCTTAATTTAAGGTTATCGCTTTTCGCAATTGCTAGAGCCTTTTAGGCTCCGGTTGCTACATTGTTTAAACTGACGCACACCTGAGGCAGTTTGAAGAAAAAAAACCCCAGAGTTTAGTTTTTTTTTTTATTCTGGGAGGATTTTGTGAGCCTTTCTTGCTTTGTGCTTGATTCCTGTGTCTTTAAGAGTACAGGGAAAGGATTGGGGGGTGCATTCTTACTAACTGTGGAGGAGAGCTCAGAAGGTAGGGAGGAAGAAGAGGAGAGGGAGAGAGAAAGAAGGGCCGACCAGCTAGCTCAGGGGTCTGCAAACTTAACAACTTTAAGACCTGTGGATTTCAACTCCCAGAATTCCTCAACCAGTCCTGATGGCTGAGGAATTCTGGGAGTTGAGGTCCACAAGTCTTAAAAGTGCCAAGTTTGAAGACCCCTGAGCTAGCTGGTAGTGGTGCATATTAATATGGATAAATTCATCATACATTTGTCAATGCAAAGAGAAAATGATTCAGCAAAGGAACTGCCACCGAAGAAATTAAAACTGGTACTTTTTTCCTTTTTTTCTACAGTTTGTAATATTTTATTAGATTATAGAATAAAATACAAAAGCAAACAGTAGGACACAGTGGGGAGGGAAAAGGGGAAAAAAGTGAGGGGGGGAAAGAAAAAAGAACATACTTCCTCTGTTGCAGTAGAAGGAAGTATTAACATTGAACCTCAACTTTTTACTTTTCCATAATATTACAAATTAGCCATTTCTATAACAACAAATGAATTTAATCGATAAAACTCAAAATCCCCCCCCCTTTTTTTTTAGTCATCAAGTTTTTGGCAGCTTGCTAAGCACTGGTGGTACTCAAATATTATCATGTCCTAAAAGTGGTACAATCTGTGAAAAGGTTGAAAAGCCCTGCTTTAGAAGATAGACTCATGATTCAGAAAGATCTTGACAGATTTGAACAGTGGACCCTATCCACAAAGTGAGAAAAGTAAGATCCTGTACTAGGCAAAAAAAAATAAAATCAAATGTACAGGTATAGAATAGGTGCTACCTGGTTCAATATTAGTAACTAGTGGACAACCACTTAAGTAACAGCCAGCAATGTGCTGTAGCTGCCAGAAAAGCCAATGCAGTCTTAGAACACGTCAACAGAGGGATAGCATCAAGATCAGGAGAAGTGATAGTACTGCTCTCTACTGCACTGGTAAAACCATGCTTGGAATACTGCATCCAGTTCTGATCACCACAATATAAAAAAGATGTTGAGATCTTAGAAATTGTGCAGAGAAGAGCAACAAAGATGATAAGGGGTCTGGGAGCTAAACTGTATGATGAATGGCTAAGGGAACTAGGTATGTCTAGCTTATCGAACAGAAGGATTAGGAGTGACTTAATAGTTGCCTTCGAGTACTTGAAGGGCTGTCAAAAGGGAATTGAATTATTGAATTATGCTCCAAAGCACATGAAGGCAGGACAACAACTGGAAGATCATTAAAGAGAGTTCCAACATAAATCTAAGGAGAAATTTCCTGACAATGAGAACAATTAACCAAAGGAACATAAATTTCCTTTCAGAAGTTGTGGGTGCTCCATCACCAGAAAGAAGAAATTGGATAACCATTTGTCCAGAATGGTATAAGGTCTCCTGCTCAAGGAGGAGGTTGGACTAGAAGACCTCCAAGGTCCTTTCAACCCTGTTGTTCTCTGTATTATGTTCAAAACGGTAGATTATTAAAAACAGATCTATTATAACAAAGATAGCCAATGGAAGTCTCTGAGTTGACTTCAGTCCTTAACAATTATATATTCATGTAAAATAAGGGAGGGGGGCAAGATTTCATGTTGTCAGAAATTTAGAAGTACAGTCTTCTCCAAATTAAGCTCAGTTGCCTGCATGACCATATCAAAGTGGTTTTCATTCATAATAGGGGAGTGCTTTTGACAATGTCTTCTTTCAGGATGTTTTTTCAACTTCCCAGCCCAGAGTTCTGTAATTTCCTAATGGTCTCCCATCCAACCATCACCAAATCTAGCCCTCTATAATTTATCAAGATTAGCCAAGTAATAGTATCACTATTACTGTTACTGACCAGGATTGTATAAAAATATAAGAAATTGCAAGGCTCAGAGTAAAATACACACATATTTTCTAGAAGTTAAACTATATAAAGTGGTTCAGAGAACAAAATACTATAAATACAAATAACGTATAAAGCTAGTTAACTAGATTAAAACATTATTTTATAAATAAAATACTTACATACTAAATATATTAAGCATGCGGCTGAGTATGTGAACCTTATCATGATGGATGAAATATGAGAAATAACAGAAGGTATAAAACATAAAACAAGATAGAAGGCACTAAAATATTGATATTTATGAAATCTTAAAATTAGGGCAGCTAAATAAATTCTGTGCCTTTCCAAATTCTTAGGGTTCTGGACTATAAAAGGCAAACAAGATTATCCTCTGATCAGGTGGAACTTCTATTAGCAAGTGGAGTTATGACACTAGGGTGCAAATTGCGGAAGAAAGCCCACTGGGTCACAGGGGCAGGCTCATTTTGCCAAAGGGGAATAATTATACCTTCCCCCAATACTGCAGAGGGCAAGATATGGAAAAAAGCTCTACAGTACCTTGGGCAGTTAATACTGAATAACTAATTTGCTGGCATGAACGGTTTCCTGTGCATATCCTGCCAGTATTGATTACCTGATTTACCCTGCTCTGCCCAAAGAACTGTGTCAAATACCTGCTGCTGGATTGTTGGTCTAGCTCTTGGTAACCCAATGGCTAGAAGGGCTTTACATGAGTAACTGCTCCTGTGTAAACCATTTTGAATTCTGGCCTTTCAGAAAAACGAAACATTATCCAGAAAAACTGTGACAACCAGGGGCTCTCTGGAAAAGTGCTTAAGCCAGAAATAAAGCTAGCATATGTAGACCCTAGCCATAAATAATTTTAAAACTTTGTAATGTTATATACCTACACACACACACTCACTATACCTCCATTCACATATGGGACAAAAGCTTCACTGTTATGAAAGCATAAAGTCATAAGCTGTTCAGATTGTTGAACTCTTAACAATTTGGCACAAACCACAATATGAAAAATCAATCCAGGAAAGTTGCCTCTCCAGATAGACTGAGATATTAAATATATCTACATTCTAATGCAACATTAATAGCACAGTAATTGATCTATTGATATAGATGAGACTTGCTTTCAGGATTTTAAGACCTATACTGAAGATACCAGCATTTTCTATTTATTTCTATTCTGAATATACAAAAAAACAGTTAAAAAGGAAAAAAAACCATTAAAGGAAAAGGGGATGAAGTTACAGAGCTTCTACACTCCCGAGGAACCCAAGGGAAATGCATGAACTCAACCTACTCTCCTACCCTCTTTTCAGCACCAAGGAAAGCTGCCTAAAAACAGGTCGTCAGAAAGGTTGGCCGAAAAAAAGACAAGCCCGGAAAAACTGCATATTACAGGAAATGGATTTTGCAGAGCTGCCCTCTCGCCTCCCCCGTTGTGCCTGCTTCCTTTCACCATGGAAACCAGTTATAAGTGTCCTCACATTGATGTGGGACAAGACGTAAGCATCTGTCGCCCCGACCAGCAGACGGCAAAGGTATCCACTTGTGTTTAATAAAAAAAAAGGCAAGGTACATGGAAGCCCCGTCCTTTTCATGCCACGCCGTTCCCATCTGGACGCCGACATGAGCCCAGAGGCTGACGCCCCGGCCCAGGACGAGTGCAGGAGGGTAGCCAGATGGGAATGGCCGCATCAGATCCGCTGCCCACCCCCCAATTAGGTAAGACAGTCCTGACGTACTTTCCAAAGCCTAGACACGCACACCCGTATCCTAGTGCGGGAGGTCAATCGAAACGCACCCAATGCGTCCCGGGCCACTGTTTTCTGAGGTCTTGGCCGGCCGCGTGGCCGGCGACCCCGAAGTTGCTCCCACTCTGTCCTACCTGAGGCCGCCGCGTCCCTCCGCCCAAATAGATGCTCTCCCCTCCCGCCCTCCCGCCGCGCCGGTCCTGCAGCTGCTCCTCTCACCATCGCAGTTGACCAGGATGATGGCCAGCATGTAGTCCTTGCCCAGCATAGCTGCCTCGCTCGCTCCGGAGGCCAGGTGTTGTGCAACACTTGCGAGGAGGGAAGCAGCGGCGACGGTGCGGCAGAGGGCGGCGTCAAGTTTGGCCTCAGTGGGCGGTGCCGAGCCGAATCAAGCCAAGCCGAGAAGAGAAGGAGGGGCGGAGGGCGATGACGCCAGCATGCAATGTAGGTCGAGCCTGGGCGAGTTCAGTGGGACTTCGGCTCCCGTGAAGGAAGCCCAAGCTGGCAGCACCACCTACAGGCGAGAGGGCGCATTGATCACTTCCGACCTTCCGGATTGCAACAATCCAAGGTGGGGAAAGAAAGTAAAAGAGCAGATCTGCCGAACCAAACGTTGATCTTGCTGTTGTCATTTGATGTTTACGCTAACTCCACTTGAAACCATGCCCAAATCGGACAGAACAGTCTGGTGCAGGGGTAGGCAACCTTGGCTCTTTTATGACTCGTGGACTTCCACTCCCAGAATTCCGGAACCAGCATGGCTGGCTCAGGAATTCTGGGAGTGAAGGTGTTGAACTCAGAGCAATTCCAGTCCACCTTCGATCACCGACGCTCACTGGATCTATTTGGGGAAGTCGCTCTCTCATGGCCCCACCTCAATCGCGGCGTTGTGGTGGGGGAAAAAATAAAAGAGGAAGCGCTAGGTACGCCGCCTTGAGCACCCGAGTGAAAAAGCGGAAATGAAAAAATACATTAAAATAGAAGAATGGTGATGATACCTTGAGGAGAGCGTAAGACAGAACGAAAGGAGTCGTCATGGGGAGTCCTCTACTTTCCTGAGTTCTCGAGAGGAAGGTGGGGATTTAAATGCAACAACAACCGCGGAAGATTTGTATCTTATAGCGTCAATCACCCCTTAAGTTTTCTATGACTTAGTGAGCTCGATTGGCTTAATTAACTTGGAAATTGATACTCTGGGCTATTCCGAATGACTTTGGCATTATTAAAGAGACGGTAAACGAATAATGCTAAAAGTTATAAATCTTCAATCATATTCTTGTTTACTTGGAACACATGTTTATTTCAGTTGTATTGCAAAAGTGCCTATTCCAGCCTCTTGTGTACTGGATGCATCTATCTTTTAAACCGCTTTGTTACATTCAATTTCAAACATCCCTACCAATTAATCGGACTTCAAAGCAGCATCGTCTCTCTGCTGTTGCTTTTATATAGGCATTGACAGCTGTATTAAAATCGGGATTTCCCCACTCATTTTCATAAAAAACTTCCAAACTAACCCAAACTTTAGCCTTCAGATACCGAACTCTCGAAAGCTGCACTCTCTTCTGCGCATGTGCAGAAGGAAGCTGGGCAATTTCTGGCTAAAAAATGGCGGATGATAAGGTAGGCGCCGCGTGGAGCCGACTTGTCCGCTCCGGGTTTCCTCTCGCGCTCGATCTTTTTTCCCTCGCTAGGGGCTGGCGTTGGCGGAGATGGGAAGATGCAGTGGGCAACCTACAACTTGTAGACATCTTGTTTTTGCAAGCTGGCTTTGGACCTGAGTCGGGTAGTCCGTGAAAAATCGGATCCAAGAAACCAATTTCGGGGTTTCGCGTTATTTAGATACCTTCCCAAACCGGCTATCGAACTCCAACTTGCATGTTTTTCCCACCTAAAGCCAGAGATACTAAGATTTTTGCTGCCCCGTGCATAAACTCGTGGAGTTGGAATTCGTCGATCTTCATAGAATAAATCGTGATAGTCACGGAACTGGCTTTTTTTTCGACTTAAGCATGGAGGATTACATGGATTCTCATATTATCATACGTAATAATATTTCACCAGTTGATGAAAGGTATCCCCCAATGACCATATCACAGATAGAGCCAATTTGTAGTTTAATGGTAAGCCCCGGAGGGCAGCCTTCTCTGTATTCTCATATGATTCATGCCCAAAGTTTTTATTTTTGCACCACCTAAAATTTTATTCATTCATTAAATTTGGTGGTGCCTCACTGCCGAAAAAATCTTTGGGCGGCTCACAATATAGCGAACAGAATAAACAGATAAGAACAAGATACAGAAGAATAACAACAAAAAGCATATTAAAGAAAAGGTTGGAATCTGTTACTCTTTTGGTTTTGAGAATGGATTTTCTGGAACTCCCATATTAAACTTAAAGGAATTCATTAGGATTTGTCCCTAGAATTCATATTTTGTGTCATAGTTCTATGAAGTTCAGAATCAATGATGTAATAAGATTTATAATTTGATGGTGATTTTGGAGATACTGTACTGTTTTCAGTCTAGATAATCCATTTACATGCAATCTTTAATTAGCCAAATTTTATTATGGCAAGTTATGAATATGTTTGATAGGTGCAACTGTAGCAGCTTTTCAATAGCTTTACCATGCACCACTATCATGGTCTCAGTCACTGATAGATGTCTATGTGGTCTAATACAGGTTCTCTCCCCCTCTCCCAGCACATCTGCACATGATTCAAAGGGGGACATATTTCAAAAGCAGTATTGCATCTTGGCAATGCAAGCTCTATTTCTGTCATATGTACTTATGTCTGTACTCCTGTACAAAAGAGACAGAGCTTATGATGTGATTTGCTTTCATCATAGTTCTAGGTATGCCTTTAATGGAAGCAGCATATTTCCATTTCTCCTAAGTATTTCAAACCTCCGTCTTCGAACTATGAATACGTAGGTAGGATGTTAGTTGGGAGTTGAGAACGGGAATGCCTGTGTTAAGCTGTATATCTGAATGTAGGTCTCTACCCCTAAGACCTGGTCATATATGTAATGCAAACCTTGGTAAACAAAAGTTGCCTTCTGTTGCTATTCAAACTAATATTTGAAAAATAGCCCACTAACGAATTCCGATTTCATTAGAGAAAAGTCAGACACATTTTAAAAAAGACCTACCGGTAGTATCTTCCTGATGTAATAATAGTGATAGCTTCACACAGATTTAGACTTTAGCTAAATTCTTGGAATTGCTGGACTGCTTTGGCCCTCAGTTCTTTGCTTTCTGGAACAAAGATACTGAAATAGATTGTGCATGCAATTTGGAATATGCTTTTTTGTTTCCAATATATAGGATTCTCTGCCAAAATTGAAAGATCTTGCTTTTTTGAAGGATCAGTTGGAAAGTTTGAAACGAAAAGTTGAAAATGAAGTACAGGCTGGAATGGGGCAGGTAAGAATGGAGTTGCTTTGTTTTCCCAGTGAATGCCTTTATTTGCTACAGGATGCTTAAATATAAATGTCAACAAAGTATGATTTGCTGATCAACATCCTGTTAATATTCCATCAAAAACAAGCATAATTTGTAAACCATAGTAAACCTACTCTCACTACCAATCTACTCACCCCAGAATAAAAATGGAGATTCAGCTGTACTGGACAGCCCTTCATTTCCTTTAAATCAAGAGTTTACTGTACAGTTTATATGTTAATGCACCACAATTTTTGTTTGTTTGTTTTGTAGACTATTATTTTTTACAAATAACTCAAGGCGGAAAATTATCGAATATAACTTCTTCCTCCTATTTTCCCCACAAACAGCAACCCTACGTGGTGAATTGGGCTAACTGGCCCAAGGTCACCCAGCTAGTTTTCATGGTTTTTAGGGCTATATAAATAACATTATGAGTTATCCATTA
>NW_015386427.1:5959336-6033226 GCF_001527695.2 Protobothrops mucrosquamatus
AATAATGTGGTGGATTATGTTTGATCCAAATATAAATAGAAAACTCATCTGTGTTTCTGTCAGAAATAGCCTAATTAAGAATTTGCTTATTAAAATTTAATTGATATAGAAAGAAATAAAAGGACATCATGAGATAAGATCAATTGTCCAGTTATTTTCAATTCAAGGTAAATAGGTTAGGATCAGAAAGTTCTAACTCTCTCAGTGCAGCTACATAAAAGGTTTCTGCAATTTCTCCACAATGCCATATGCATATAAAGTTAAATTACTTTCTCTAAGTTTAGCTGGTAAGAAAAATGAAGAAACAGGAGTATACCATTTTCTACTAATATTAATACTAGTAATAATGCAGGTTCTGAGGATATTTGTGACCAAAGGGCATGTCTAAAGACCAATTATACAGCAAATAAATCATCTTTCAATAATAAAAAATGAATCCAAGTTTCTAAATTCTTATATATGGAAATCTTTTAACTATATCTGTCATATAAAAGTCAGCAGTTAGATCCATTACATGCAGTTTAAACAGCCCTGTCATTAGGGAACAGTGTAATGCCTTAAATCGGGTGACGCGTCACTGGGAAACCACGCCCCCCCCATTGCCGGCAATGGCGAAAAAGCTCCGATACATTGCGCGACGTCACATGACGTCGCGAGTTTGACATGTCTGCTTTAAATAGTACTTGTCTGAAATTGTTTAATGCTTTGAATAGTACTTGTCTGAAACTAGAATCAATACATGTTTAGTTAGTAACATTATATTAGCTTTGAATTCTAGAGAAAACATGTGAATTTTAGTTTTGCTCAAATGTTATTTTTTTTCTTTTTCTTTTTTAACAGGATGGTTCTTGGCTGGCCTCTCCATTTGTCAAAGGATTTCTTGCTGGATTTGTTGTAGCCAAACTAAGATCTTCTGCAGTCATAGGCTTTTTGGTGGGGAGTTGTACTGGAGTTTTTGCTGCTCAGACCTATGCAATTCCTGATGTCGAAAAGACAATCAAAGACTATTTCAATTCATCCAGGAAAAGATCAAATTAGAAATGCAACAATATTAATGCAACAGTATACCCCAGGGGGAAAAATAATCTTTCAGCTTCTCATCTCTTTCAGTTCTACATAGGTCAAAACATTTACCGCCACTTTAGACATTCTTATTAACTGGAAAAGTGTTTTATAATGGACAAATAATATTTCAGCAGGTCTGCTTTTTAAGGTTCACAGTTCTGGAATGAATCTGATGCTGCTTGCTTCAACTGTCTTGGGGTTTAGATCAGACGAGAGCCTGGTTTTGGACAGCAAGGCAGTCTCTCTCTAATGGAGTGAAAAGCAACTGATACAGCATGCCTGGTATAAGCCTGCCCATGCCAGGAAACACAGTGTGTGAGATACCAGCTTTCCTCTAATCATGTATATATATTATACTGACATGCATTTCATTTCTTTCCTGATTTGCTGATTTGAGTTCTTATTTGTGCAGCATCTACTTGCCACAAAGATAGTGTAGATTTCTTCTTTAAAAAACAAAAGGTGCTTCTCTTTTCTCTATACATCCTGAAAATTATCTCTGAATATTAGTTGTCTTTTTGTTGTTGTATTTTTGGTATTCATTAAGTGAGTATTGCTGATCCTGACTTATTATCTCTAGTTGCTTTATACTACTTTTTTTTAATTTTAATGGCTAGATTCTTTGCCACCTCTATTTTACTTTTAACTGCTTTAAAGAAACAATTGGTATTCTAATTCTTCCTCCTGCACCAAAGACTGATTCAGTACCCTTTCAGTACTTATACTCAGGAGCCTTGTATGCAGATGGAAGCCCTCAGTGCTCACTGTATGACCTGCCTTTGACAGATGGCTACATGTCACTCAGTTTAACCTTTCCTAACCTCACTTAATCTTTCTAAATTGCATGCTTTGGGACATTTCAGTTATCTGTAGTGAAACTGCCGAAGGCACAAAATCTTAATCTCCAGAAATTTCTTTTTTCACATATCTGTTTACTTGTTAAACTACCTTTTACTTAGGCATTCCCCCCCCCACAACAATTCTATGGGCTATGTGAGAGTGACTGTCCCAAAGTCTTCTGATGAGCTGCTTTAATCAGTTTTCCACCATTACACTTTAATCTTCTTTTTTGTTTTGCTGAATGTGGTAATTCATCTATCAAGAAGCCAGATTCCTAGAAGGTGTCTCATTTGAGTATATTTATTATATAGTAAATCTGTTCACTAAATAAGTATGTGTGTGTGTGCACGCGCACACGTGTATGCACATAAGAGGGCTGTCATAACTGGGTTGCAACACACACAGTAGATGACAACAAAGATTTGGTGACTTCTTGCACTGGTTTCTCTCTGCAAAATATCTGTAGATGCATAGAGCTACTATATCTAAGCTGCAAAATATGGATGAACCCTGGATGGCAGCAAATTTTGTGCAAGATATCAAGTCTTTTGAGATAGTTCAAAGCATACTGTGGGAGGAACAGGCCCAAATAAAGCATCAGATTTTACGTAATTCAGTTATATTTCGTACAAGACCCTCTGCCAGATACAGGGTGCATGATCTGTGGTGGTCCAAAGTAGCATCGGAATGTATGCCCTCTCTTTTCTATATACTTTGACACCTGTTGATATGGATCTACACCTTCACAAAGCTCTTGCACCTCAACAAGCACTGGATTACGTTACAGTTTTCTGTTGTAAACTATCTGTCCTAGGAAAATGGACATATCATGTAGTGTGGCCCAAAGGGTTGTTCAGTTTTGTGTGTGTGTGTATGTGTGTACACTTTTGGCTGTAAATAAAAATTATTGATATTAATATACAGCATAGAAAAATGACTATGAATGGAATGGTTTATCATAAAGTATAATCCCTCTCTAAGGTAAATAGTTTTACCTTAGATTCTGTTCTGTTTCAATCTTTAATCTCGTTAATCCCTGATGATGAAAGCAGATTCTTGTATAGAAGCCTATTTTTTTTTGCCTGGAACACTCTTATTGTCCGTCAGATCTTCCATTCCTAAAAACATTAAGAGATTGTTTGTTTTGTTTTAATGCGTGGCCATGATTTTGAAGAATATTACGATAGTAAGAAAGTGGGACCTTAGAAAGCAATCTTTCATTTTCTGGCTACCTAATGGCCAGATTTCTGAAAATTCAGAAGAGAAAGATTTATGTTTTTTTTTATAAGTAGCACTAGAATATTGTCTCCAAGATGCCCATCTCTATCCCTGCAGCTTTTTTAAAAAAATTATCATACTGGGAGTTGTGTTGGAGAAGGGTAGGCTCACCCAAGTGCCAAGTTTGAATTTTGTTCTTTTCTAGAGATTTACTCTAATACAAATGTCTTATAAACATTATGGTGGTTAACTGCCTTTTGCAAGCTGGTTTTGTGGTTCTGTATTTTTTGCTTTTATAAAGAATGTATTGCTACCAGATCCCAAGAATAGATAACAGCACAAGCAACAACAAAACACAGTTCTTTTCTGTTCCATAAAGTTTGCCTAATTTTTCTTTCCTGGATTTGCTAAATATTTAGCATGTTTAAGACCACAAGTTTAAGCCAATAATATATGTACTTGCTTTTCTAAATGATGCTCAGAAATGTTTTTATTTAAATTCAATTCCTTATTGTTACCTCATAGAATGTAGTCATATTTTATATTCTTTTTTTGCCAAGTAGTTTTGAACTTCCTCATGTTATTTTTTATTATTTTGAGTATCTGATGTGATTCTGATATCATTAGCATTTGTACTGTCCTGTAGCCAAATTAATAACTGCAGACAATCAATAATTACAAATAAGGCTATACAGTATTTCCGTTTATACTCTCCAGATGCCATCAGTGTAGATTTCCAAAATAAAGTGATGTTTCTTTCTTTGGTAAATATTTGGCTTATCTAGAGCATTCTGGATCTCTGGTAAACTTATCAAAATGGGATATATTTTTTTCACAGCTGTGTTTTTCACATGGGTGGAATTGTCACTTCTAGGATTTTTTAAAAACTTGATAGGATTGAACATGGTTTGGTTCAGTGTCAAAGTCAGCGTCACCAAACAATATCTAAACTGGAATATGAAAATACTGTTTGAATTGTATTTTTCTTCATTTGTTATAAAGGAAACTTAAGAATTTTATAAAATAATAATGATGTGAAATTGATCAATGAATGGTTAATAACAATGGGGTTCTTTTATCACCCAGCACTTTTGCTTAGCTTCAAAAGTTGTTTAAAAATTTGGAATGATGAAGCAAACCTGATACTTATCAAATACACTACTGGAAGCCAACAGCCCCATGATATTTACTTGCATCATCACCTAAAATAGTGTTCTCAACCTCGGCAACTTTAAGAGGTGTGGACTTAATTCCCCCAGCCAAAGTGCCCACTCATATGTCTTAAAAATTTGCCAAGTTTGAAAACACTGATTTAGCCTATAAATGCAATCTTTCCCTTGGTACATGGGATATGGGATTTATCCAAGAGATCCACAGTGGATGCATCTGACCCAAATCAGTCCCCGTCACTCAGTATCAGGTTCTCTTTTGCATATCAATATCAATATAATGTTCTCTCATTTAAGTGTCGCTATCATTTTGGAATCTCTATTTTTTTCCCTTCTGTAGCACAAACTACTTTAAACTTTTTGTTAAGCATGAGAGCAGAGAGAGGGAGAACTGTTTAGGACCCCTTGTGTTCTAATCCCGTTCACCAGTTAAGTGCTGTGTTGCTTGGAATGCTTTTCCCCCCTGACATAATACACAGTGGGGGTCCTTTAAGGATAGTGGCAGATTTAAGTGAGCAAAGGGCAAACAGCGGCATAAAAGCAAGGAGGCCACACTTGCCTCCATTGCTCCTCCCTGGGAAAACTTATTTTGTCCATTGCAAGCCAACAAGGTTTTCATCTCTGTAAGTCCACCCATTAATATTGCTCCATGTTAGCCAACAAATAAATCAGGTATTTGCCTTTTGTAAGTCTCCCCAGGGGTTCAGGCCAGTAGGTTAGGTTCACCTTGTTCGTATGCTTTTTATGAGAAAGATATTATTCTCCAGGTGCATGGATTATTTCTTTCGTTGTTGTCTAATCTTTGTATGTTGCCCATAGTCACTTGTGAGATGGATGGCTATAAAAATTAATGCATAGGGGGTGGCTTGGGTTAGAAAGAGTGTGTGTGGGTGCCCAAGAAGTGTAGAATGGGTCAGAAATGCAGGTGGGAGAAAGGCAGTGCTGGTTAGGGAGGATGTGTGGAGGTGCTCAAGAGGTATGTGGGTTAGCGTAGGAATGCAGGAGGATGGCACAAGTTGGTAGAGTTCATGGGGAGTTCATGCTAGCTCCATGTGGGTTGTGTGGCCTGTTCGTGCATGCACGCGGCGCTAGACAGGTGGCTAGTGTTTGCATGCATGCGCAAACAGCTGCTACATTTCCCTCGGGGCTGCCAGCATGAAAAGGTTGGTGACCTTTGAGATAGAGAGGTGCAGTTTACCTCTAAGTTTTGGAGGCCTTTTTGGATCTACTTGCTACTGAACAGGGACTCAGTTCCAGTCATCACCAAATGAATGGGAGGTGTGAACTAGAAAACTCAGTGTTGGAACAATACCTTAGATCAGGGGTAGGCAACCTTGGTTCTTTTATGACTCGTGGACTTCAACTCCCAGAATTCCTGATGCCCCCCATCCTGCATTTCGCTGTCAGAGGCCTTCCGGAAAGGCCTCTGCAGCCAAGAACCAAACTACAGATTGAATTCGTAGCTCGGTTCTCAGCTGCAGAGGCCTTTCTGGAAGGCCTCTGACAGCAAAATGCAGGACGGGGGTGCTGCAGAAGAAATGGGCCAGTGTCAATTCAAGGGGGGTCTGGCTGCAACAGTAAGCGGGTGTAGGGCACATGGGGCAGCTCCACCTCCCACCCCTGTCCTAGCTTGATTTTTAGGCGTGCATCTCATCCCAAAACTAGGGCTTATTTTTGGGGTAGGGCTTATAGTAGGCCCACCCCCAAAAATCAAGCTAGGGCTTATTTTCAGGTTAGGTCTTAACTTTCGGGTAAACACAGTACTTGGCCTATTGTACAAAAAGCCCTTGCAGAAGCTCAAGATGCATATAAAGCCCAAGCTGACATGAAAAGGATTGAGCCTAAGCCTTTCAATGTGGGAGACTAAATTTACCTTTCTACACATTATTTACAGTCGCTTCAACCCTCAAAGAAATTGGGCCCTAGGTTTGTGGGGCCTTTCCCCATCAAACGTATTATTAACCCAGTTACCATAGAATTAGACTTGCCTATATCTCTTTGCCAGGTCCACCCGATTTTTCATTGCAGTTTATTAAAACCTGAAATTATCTCACTCTTTACCTACCCTTGTCCCTGAGCCATTCATGATAGGGGGGAACAGCATTTTGAAGTCAGAGAAAGTTTGGACCCTAGCACGCACAGGGGAAATCTTCAATATTTAATGGCATGGAAAGATTTCCCTACTGCCCAGAATGATTGGTTCATCATAGGCATGTTAGAGCCCCTAGATTAGTGAAATGTTTTCATAATCAATATCCTGACAAACTTAAATGAATGCTTTAATATTGTTTTTTCTCCCCTTTTGTTATGTTTTGGTCTGCAGGTTTAATCCCTTTCTTTTGGGGTGACAAGTGTGTCTGGTCCCCTTTTGGGTGCCCTGCCATTCTGTTGGAAGGGGGAGGAGGCTCTGGGGGGAGCATTCTTTGCATGCTTTCACTTTTGCTGTAACTGAATGGGAATTAGGGAGAGGGATCATTTGCGGAGACAAGATGGACTCCCTCTCAGCTGGTTCCAGCCTGACTCCAAGGCACTGTGCCCTGAGAATGACCTGTTATCAAACTTGTACCTCAGTGCTCTCAAAATTGTGGCACTCTATTGGCTGCTGGTGGACTGGTCAGGAGGGTTAGGTTTGTGTGGAACTATTAGATCCCGCCTGTTTTTATTGCAAACACTTTCTTTCAGTAAAAGTTCTTTTGATTAACCACCTGGAGCAGGGGTAGGCAATCTTGGCTCTTTTATGACTCGTGGACTTCAACTCCCAGAATTCCTGAGCCAGCATGGCTCAGCTTCGAAACCTCTCCCTCAGCATGGCTGGCTCAGGAATTCTGGGAGTTGAAGTCCACAAGTCATAAAAGAGCCAAGGTTGCCTACCCATGACCTGGAGTCAAGAGTCATGCTTTCCTGAGAGGTACAGCTGGGGCAGGTCCTTATGGTCCTGTTCTTCTTCCCTGTTCCTTCTTTCCTTCCCCTTCCCTTTCCAGCAAGCAGATGATGTAGGACGAAAACGCAACCCTCCCCGAAAAAGCCCTGTTTATAACAAAGTCTTCTAAGACATAGAAAAGCCAAGTAAAATTGCACAAGCAGCAAAGGTAAAAAGTAACACCATCTCCATTTCTTTTTCTCTCATTCGAAGCTGTCAGATAAATAGCCTCTCTGACGTTAGCTTAAAGAAAAAGCAACAATGTTGCAATCAGAGGTCTGAGTGGCTCTAGTTCAGTGGTTCTCAACCTTTTTAATGCCGCGACCCCAACCGGTCGTAAGTCGAGGACTAAACCGGTCGTAAGTCGAGGACTAAACTGGTCGTAAGTCGAGGACTACCCAACCGGTCGTAAGTCGAGGACTACCCAACCGGTCGTAAGTCGAGGACTTTCCCTGCCCGGGAGTGCCGTGCATGCGTGGTTCCGCCCCCTGTGCCGGCCGAGGCGTAGCTGGCAAGTGGCAGAGACGGAGCAGGCCGACCACCAGCTGGCCCAGCCCAAGGGAGGTAAGGCACCTGCCGGAAAAGGGAAAAAAAATGGCGGACAAAAAAAATGGTGGACAAAAAAATGGCGGACAGCCTTGCTTGGCGACCCCCGTGAAATGGTCGATCGACCCCAAATGGGGTCCCGACCCACAGGTTGAGAACCACTGCTCTAGTTGTTGTGAAAGCAAAAATAATGCAGCCTGTTAATTTACAGAAATAGCTTTCCAGAAGCTCTAGACCAGGCATGTCAAACTCGTGACGTCACATGACGTTGCATGACATCGTGACTTTTTCCCCATTCCCGGCAAGGGTGGGCGCGGTTTCACTTCTGTCAATAAACATCTCTTGAGCAGCCGGCTTCTCATCCATTTCAAACTGCAGCGGCTTCATGTTTTTTCCCCCTTTTCTCTTACAGGTACAGCCTCCCGGCTGGAAAGCAAACCCCTGGTTTTTTTTCTTCTAACACAGGTAAGTGGCTGCTACTAGATGGAGGAGGGAGCAAGGAATTGCAAAACTGGCTGGGAACTGTCACAGAACTTTGGAAATGAAGATCATGTGACAGCAGCAGCAGCCAGTAATTACTGAAGCAACCACAACTTCTCTAACTTTAATTCCCTCAAGAGTCATGGATCCTAGATTTTGGACACACATTTTAAGATAGACCATTTGAGGTACTTTGGTTCAAAAATCATCCTATGTACACCATTTTGCCCAATTAAATGTAATAAAAACTAGAGTTTTAGTAGTCTATAGATTTAAATAACTAAAGAAATGGAGTTCTTCTGAAAGTTCTTTGCAGTACTTTTATTCTGCAAATTAGGATTATCAAACTTTTGGTGACTTTTGTAGCCAGTTGTTCCCTGCATTAGTTCCAGTTCTGCTGGTATTCTGTTTTGAGTAGAATTTGGATGTCTTACAGGAATCCATTTGCCTAGACCTGGGGCATAGGTTGGACTCCAAGCCTGTTATTGCAGTGGGCCTCCAATTCATTAAACCAGGCCTGCCTGTAAAGAAAATGTCTGCACTCTGCCCCCTCTTCCATTCTATCCTGTGAGCCAAGTGAGCCATGTTGAAAAAGAAAAGAAAAAAAGAAAAAGAGGTAAGTCTGAGAAAAAAAATAAAAGATACAAGAATTTTTAAAAAGCAACTAGAAATAAACCCTAGAAATAAATGGATATAGATTTTTTTGAAAAGTAAATCTTTACTTTTGCACAATACAATCCTTCCTGTAAAAGTAGGGAGAAAAAAACTTCTTGTCTGTGGTTTATCATTCTCCAGTTCTGTAAGAGCAAATTAGAAGGGAAAGGTTATAGAAACTCTCTGTCATCACAAATGTTTAAAAAGGAAACAACATGTCATTTGTGGTTTAGGAGCTGAACAAGCCAAATTTATTGCTGGTCAAAATATATGGAAACTTATATTCAATCAAAGCCAGCTACAGACAGCATAAAGAATCTACAATATCCCCAAATTTGGAATATTGTCAATACCCAAAAATATAATTATTGTTGAATTATAATGGTTAAAGCTATTACATCACTTTCCAATTTTTGATAACCCCATATAAATCCAATATAAGGTGCTTGAATAAGAGACGAAAGTTCAAGTTTCATTATATTCATTAGTAAATATAAATGAATACTAAGATTTTATCAAAGAAATTAGTTGATATGCACATTATGACCTTTCTAAAATTGGAAATGATTGTGCTCTGCAGCACCATTAAAAGTTGAGGATAAAAGGAAATATTTAAAAGGTTTCTCATATATCACTAGTAAAATAGATTTTAAAAATATCTAATAAAAGTTTTTATACTGCTGTAATCTAAGCTATTGCCAAACTACACAAGCCACGCCTTTAATTATATCCCTTTATTTTTTGAAAAAAAGTGTAATGCGACCTGGTCTTTCTTAGTTGTGAATATTTCTCATTCTTAAAAAGAATCTATATATGATAAAGAATTATAGCAATACACACAACATAAAAACATTGTTGAGTAGTATATCCAGAACCAGTATACAGTACATTTTCCTATGTGGGGTTAAACAAAATATATTGCTTAGTTCATTTATTTAAAAGCTAATAATTTAGTAGGTTTCTTAGGTGTTCCTCAGTGAACACTATATTATATATTTTCTATATAATGGAAAACAAGTGTTCTATTGTTCAGAAGGATAGGATGCATTTCAAGTTCTTTTAAAAGATTTTTTAAAATCTCATTTTTATTATTTTTATAAATAACTCAAGATAGCAAGCATACCTAATACTCCCCTGCCTTCCAATTTTCCTTACTACAACAACCCTGTGAGGTGAATTGGACTGAGAGAGAGCATGACTGGCTCAAAATCACTCATCTAGCTTTCATACCTAAGCTGTCTGCCTCCTGGTTTCTAGCCTGGTCCCTTAACCACTAGACTACACTGGCTTAATTTTTTTTTCACTTACCATTAAAATATTCCATGTTAGCTTGAGCTGGTTCTTCATATGAAGTGTATGCAATAAGTTAATTTCAAATCATTCCGTTTGGAACATCCCATAAAACCTATTTTAAGCTATCTCTTCTTCCATCTGTCTAGTAAACTGTTGATCAATCACCAAACTATCTTTCAAAGGCTACTTAGGAGAAGCTGTTTTCAGGTACAGCTACAGTATAAGCTTCACTGAAGCTTGTTTTCAAACAGCACTTACAGTAGTAACATCTATGTTGAATTTTTTAAAAAATTGGACACTAAATGTCCTTTTATCATTTTTATTCCAACTTGTATAAAAACAAGACATGAATTTGGAAAAGATAGATGAATATCTATAAAAACAACAATTATCAAAACTTTCACGAGCCCAGAAACAAACAATGAATGAATGTATATTGGAAAAGTAAATACAAAGAGGGGCACTTTTTCATACTCTACCAGACTTGTGATAAAAATTAAACCAGACATTTTCTTTTTAGGTATTATTTACAAAGAACTTGAAAGAAAATTTGGAACTTTGTTATTAGAATCTTATATGCGCAAAGATGGAAAGTCATGCTAATTTGCACAAAGGAAGAATGGATGATAAACATAATGGAGTTGGTAGAGATGACAAAACTGACTGTTTTAATTAAAGAGAATTTATCTAACTTTGTTTCTACTTGGAAACTACTGGACTTTTTGCTTGAAACTGAAAAAAAATGAAACTTTGATTTTAAGTTTTGATGATTAGATCGATTTTGTTGTCATAGAAATGACTTGAGATATTGTGAAATGTAAAGGTTGAGGTTGCAATTACTTTTTTTGTACGTTATGGCCCTGAAAAAAGTTGGCAGTCACTACCTTTTTTCTTTCTTTCTCTTTGTATCCTTCTCTCTTTTCCTCTTAGTTTTCTAACTTTTGTTTCCTTTTGTATTTTTATCTTATAATAAAATGTAGTACTTTTTTAAAAAAATTGGCCACTAAAGAGGGAGATATATATTTGTATATATTTGACATTTGAGACAGGTTAAATCTTCTCTGTTGCATTTCTTCCTCTACTTGGAAAAACAAATAGCTTCTCATAAGTGAATAGTTTGTTAGATTATGGTTCTTCTCTTAGGTGAGTTCTAATGAGTTCATACATTTCCTGATCTTTTATCTTTACATTTTCAGCCTTATTTTATCATTCATAAAGTTAAATCACCATGTTAAGCTGCAAAGTATCATTTTAGTGTTTTGGAAAAATAATCCCATAACTCCTTCCAAAGATCAATTTAAAATTATCAGAAGGACATTCCAAATTAGAGATTGGTTTACCATTATCATTACCATTTAGGTGCCTCTCCAAGTGTGTGCAAGAAAAGGCTACCAGATAAATGCATATTTCAGAAAGAGAGGCTGAGGTATGAAGAATGAGTGAGGTGAAAGCAGACTATATGGTGCTCATATTCACCATGAATATCTTATCAGAATAATGCCTCATTTTACAGCTGGGTGTGCCTACAGGCAAGGATCTTTCCCACCATCCTATTATTTACATGACGTGTGGGAAAACATCTTTCCTAATTCAGGTGGACATAGTATTTTAGGGCAAGGACACCTATGTTTTAGAAATAATCACAAATTGCAGTAAATCTTCAGGAGGTGGTTCGGGGACAAATATTTCCAAGATACGATACAATTGATCAAATAGATTAGCAAAAGCTACATAACATACTTGGGGAAAAACCAGAAGATTGATTTGGCCATACAAATTTCAACTACTCTCTAGATTAGATTCTTTTTTAATATAATAGTTTATTAATTTTCTAATTTTACAATTAAATATTTAAAAAGCAATGTGGTGACTGGGTTAATCAATAGTTCAATAACATACATAAGTCTTTAGTATAAATTTCAAGTTACAACATCAGATATTTCTTCTCTTTTTCCCTTAATATCTACTAACTCATATTAGCTAATAGAGTTAAAAACATCTTTGTTACATTTATCAATATTTTTTAGCTTATACATATCTTAATTGTGTTTGCATTTAATCCTTATATACAATCAATGTCCTGTTATTGCTTTTTTACCAAGCCTTAATTTCCCATCCATATTCAAATTAACATTTGGTATTTATAATTTCCAAGCTTTAGGTAACCAAAGTTTCCCTTATCTCAACTTCTTCCTTTTTCCCTTTTCATATCAAAATCTAATATTCTAAATACACCTTATCTACAGTATTTGAATATAGTCTTGTTCTGTTTTCTAAAAGTTATCTATTTTCCACCATATTAAACCATCTAATTAATAATATGGTATCCCCTCTAATAACTCAAAACCATTATATGTATTGTCTGGGTTAACCAATAAATCAGTAATATACATAAATAAGTTTAGGTCTAGTTTTTAGAAGCTCAAATACTCCCTCTCTTTTTCTAGTAATATCTATTATTTCTTATTTTCAACTGAGTTAAAAAAAAATCTTGTTACGTTTATCAATACTTTTTAGCCTATACATAAACTTTAATTTCCCATCAATATTCAAAAAAAGGAAAAAAACATTGTTATTTATGATTTCCAAATATTTTATATTAGGTGACCAAAATTTCCCTTATCTCAACTTCTCCCTTTTTCTCTTTTTATACCAAAGTCTATTAGTCTTGTTACACATCTTACCTATTCAATTATAATGTTACTTTATTTTCTAAAAATTATCTATTTTCCACCATATTCAACCCTCTAGTTAGTAATATGATATCTCCTCTAATAAATCAGAGCCATTATTTTCTTCAGTCTTACTCTGGCTTTCTTCCTTTGCTAACTAACCTTCCATGTCAGTGCCTTTGAATCATCAAATAGTTCTCCCTCTATTATTATATATATTATTTGGAATAAGAAAGACCATTTAGTTGAAGTTTTTTTGGAAGAACTAGCCCATTTGTATTCATTAGATCACCTCCCTATTACTCCAATTTCCCACAATTGTCCTGATAGGTTTATCTTCCATTCAGTCTGTTCTTCTTCCTTTTCTTCAATTTTTTTCTGATTTTTGTAAAGTCTTTTTCATTTTCAATGTTGTCACTCCCTTTTCTGATTTTTCCATTGGCTGGGTCTGTTGGTCAATTGGGTCCTCTGTCTTAGTGTTTAGTTGTTCCACTTTTCCTGTTATTTTCTGCATTGTTAGTTCTTTGATTGGAGTCAAGATCAGGGTTTGTATATTTAAGCTGGCATCTTGTTACTTTATGTTGCATCTTATTTTGTCACAAGCTGAAAGAATGGTTTCGTGTATTGATTTCAATATAGAAAGGATTTTTTCCTGATCTTCATCCATATTCTCTTGATAATATGTTAAGTTGAAGACTTTAGAATCAAATGTTAAAAATAGTTTTTTTGTTTTTTATAGCTGGGTATGGGACATCTATTTCACATATAATAGGTGGTCTTTATAGTAGAAATTATTTGTCAAGTAAGAGTTTATAGTCCAAGGTATTCCATCATCTCATATAATATCATATGCTTCTCATGTAAAGAAATAGGAAAGCAATTCCCCAAGTATAGCTCTGAAAGTCAGTAAAAATTTACATTCATAGTTCAAACAAGCCAGATATGCCGGCCAGAAGTTCCTTCTTTGCAACTGGATTTTTCACAGGTGGTAACTGTCTGGGTCAAGGAATTTTTTTTTCTGGAGTCTGGGCTTCAAGCCAAGTCCCTTTTAGGCAATAACAAATTGTAATACGATACTTCGCCACAAGATGTCACGGACGCCATTTAAAGCTTTTTAAGTCCAAAGTTTTTATGATAGTTTTTCAAGTCTTATTTCTTTTTTAGATAAAAACAAATGTCTCCAGTAAGAAAAGGAACACTTTTAGACCCCAAGTTTCAAAAGCATATACATCCAATTAGATTAAAATTGTTCTTATAGTTGCTCTGTTTCCCCTGGGTAGTTAGTCGCTGCTTTTCTTAGAGGGTGGGGTAGAAATTCCCTTCCCTTTCTCCTCACAAGGGGAAAAATACTTGGGGCAGCTTTTACAGGAAAAAATACTTAAAGTCTTAAAGAGAGGATCAGATCTCACCCAGTTTCATCCATGTTACTTTAAAGTGATTTTAACTTTGGCTGTCAGCAGCTTAGTGACAGGCCAAATTGCTATGGCTGGCCTTTCCCCCGCCGGTTCTTTATGTCACATTTCTACTCAATAGTGTCTCGTGAAACACCTACATTGGTAACTTCAGGGTATTAATTGGAATATGGGGCCGTCTTATTTGATTTTTACAATATATTAATCGAGTTGCTTCCACATTACCAACTGCTTATAAGTCAACTATAAAATAATATTGTACTGTACATGTGAAAACTGTTTTTAAAATGTTCTTGAAAATATGCACCCCAATCCTTTGAATATTTTCCTGTGTTAAAAATGACCTGACTGATAGGCAACAGATCACCAGAGGGATGGGGAGGTTCATTGTGAGAATTCCATCCCACTTTATTCTGTGTGTGTTTCCTCTGCCCCAACACACAAACTTTTATATTTCACTTTAACCACTTGGAAGTTACTTCACCATGTTGAAGTGTAAAGTACTATTCCATTCTTTGACAAAAGGGTTGTGAGTTCCAACTATCCATTCAAACACCCCGTATGACTTTGAGGAGAATTGACTGGTAGTGAAGCTGGTGAATCTTGATGACAAACAAATGGCAACATGTAATATTTTCAAATAAACATGCTGCTCTTTACCATTCTCTATTGTTATGATTTCTGAAAAATAGGAATAAATCCAGCTCTTCAATTTATATGACATTAAACTGGATTTTGAATACAAGCACTTCAATTAGCATTCTCATAGCTATGCTAGAAGCAAATGAAGAACAAGGGAAAGACACATCAATAGACTGACTACTGAGCCTTGACTGATCAGAGTCTTGTTGCACTGTAGTAGTGATAGAGGCACATCTCTTACCAGGTAGCCCTGATAAATGGGAGGGGAGTCACATACATAATTCTGAGGCCAATCAAGCAGCAATGATTCTTTAGCTGCTAAGTCTTGGATTTCCCTGATATAGTAAGTACAAGAACAGTTATACAGATTGTGGCCAGCCTTTAAGCTCTGTAAATGTTTCAGATACAATAAATCCTTGCTCCGTAACCTTGACATGCAGTTTCCATCTAAATTCAGGACCTCCAGATTAGGAAGCTGATGGACTGATGGGAACGTCTGTAGTCTATTATTGGACAAATAAAGTTCTTTCAAAGAAGAATGTGAGACATCTAGAGTAAAGATGTTGTTGGCACTCAGATCTAATACTTTAATGTTGGGAGGCAGTAATCTATCCACGTGTTCTAATCCCGTGTTAGACAAATTAAAAATCTGAAGTGATTGTGGCCACATACAGTGGAAAGGGAAGGCTCCAGGCAAGAAGTCATTCTGACTCAAATCTAAGAGAGTAAGCATATCAAAATTACTAAGAGTCTTGCACAAAGTCTCATAAGAAGTCAAATTATTGTGATTTAGTTTTAATACTTGGAGCTGTGGGAAAGCACCTTTGCAGAATGTTGAGTTTATGCTTTGATCCTGAAAATGATTTCCTGAAATATCCAAAAAACGTAATGCTCTGAATATTCTGCCAATCTTACAAGGAATAGATGTAATTTGTGACTCTGTCAGTGTCAGATTCTCCAGGGTCTCCAGCCATCTCTTCAGACTGGTTATATCAAATCTTTCATCCAGAGGGGCAGCAATCACTTTGTGGAAACGCAGAGAGGTAACTTTTAGATTCAAGGGCCTTATATATTGCCAGTGTACAAGTCTAAGGAAAGTGCAATTAACAAATTCAAGTTCTGAAACAAGACTTGTATAGGAAATAAATTCCAGGGCACCTGGTAACAGAACTTCCGGCACAAAGAGGTCAGTCAAGATGAGCTTTCTTACCTGCAGAGCTTGCAGGATGTTAATTACATTTGAATTTGGCTTCATTTCAGAAAAGCCTGAAAATTGTTCCAGGTTTCCTCCTTTGAGTTCATACTCAGCAGCTAAAAGGCATACAGCAATATTGTTTAATTCTGACTGATTTAGAAGTGAACAAGTGCAGCGCTGCTGGACCTCTAAAAAGATACATTTGCCTTCTGCTTTGGGAAGCTTCAGTTGCAGAAGAAGGAAGAACGTGAAGGCCTGAAATCTGCACATGATAATGAAACCTATAAAAAGAGAAAAGCCTCTGCGTGATTTTCTAATCAATGGATGATTATCTTTCCATCCTTATCTGCCTGGATAGGAATAAAAGGTCTGTAAACATGGGAACAACATGTATTAACAAATATTTCAAGTTTTATATCTTGTCTTTCCTGAAATATTTTCCTGGCAATGATGGGAGAGTTAATATAAAATTTGAAACAGATCTCTGGAAACACTCAGGGATAGGATATTTAATTTTCCCTGGGGTTTCTCTCAAGAGATAAAACAAACTTCATTGGCAAATGTGATTAACATAAATGTTTCACAAATTACATTGGAGACATAACTTTGCTGGTGTATGTTCCATATTATATAGCCTTAGAAAAAAAAAGAGATTACAATACTTTAGAGAATATGCACAAGCATGCAGTTCTGATGGAGAAAAACTGGTAAGAGAAAAATAAACTGTAACAATAAAACAAACTACTTACCAAATGTTATGGATATTAAAATCTGTTTCTGCACAATCTGTAAGTTCCTCCTGCTACCAGGATGTCCAGTTTGGTAGAGAATCAAAATTAATTCTTCTTATATACTTACTGACAATGCTATTCCCTTCTTTCTAGGTACAATAAAGATGGAAGATAAATTGCTTTTACTTTACCAACTATAGAATATTCTTAACAGTCCACTTTGACATACTTCTTGTTTGAATTGCACTTCAAAAATTATGAACATATTTATGAGTACTTGATGTTTCTTCACTAGCCATTTGAGAAACTCCCACTGCAGGATACGGTTGCAACACTATTGTGTAAGAAAGAAAATGAAAGTTAGCAATAAAAAGAAGAGGCAATATAGTATCAGGATTTCTGCATTCAAATCACACTATCTCAGATGTTTGACAGAAGCCCTGCTGTCAATTATAGACATGGACAGAAGACAGAATTTCCATAGCTTAGCTGTAGCATTATTTAAATCCATTTTAATTGAAACTGCATTGGGATATAATACTGAGATTACTTGGGTCTCATCTCCACAAGGTGCACCTAAGAAAGCAATGCCGTATAGGTCAGGACTACTTTTATTGTAACAGCAATAGAATAGTAACAAATCTTGCAAGTCTGAATGTGCTTCTCCCCTCCCTTACTTTATTACTTTTTTTTAGAAAGGGGCTAATCTGAGGTGTTTTTCTAAGTATTTTTTCTTGGCCCAGACTCAGATCCTACTTATGTGACTGAAGAGTTGGTAGCAACTCTTTCTCCTCTCTTTCAGGGCCATTCCCTATGTCCTCTACATTGGATTCCCTGATGGATGACCTATGCTCCTGGGCAAGAAAAACCAAAGGTACAGGTACACATTAAGCAAAACCTTGCTCAAAAGCAGTAATTGTGAGAGGAACCTTGGAGTCCTAGTGGACAATCATTTAAACATGAGCCAGCAGTGCGCAGCCGCCGCCCAAAAAGCTAATACAATCAGAGGCATAGATTACATGAAGTATTAGTACTGCTTTATAAAGCCTTAGTAAGGCCACATCCAGAATATTGCATCCAGTTTTGCTCACCACATTATAAAAAAGATGTGGAAAAAGTGCAAAGAAGAGCAATTAGGATGATTAAAGGCCTGGAGACTAAAACATATGAAGAACGGTTGCAGGATTTGGGAAAGACCAGTCTAGAGAAAAGAAGGACTGGGGGGGGGGGGCATGATAGCAGGCTGCCACAAGGAGGAGGGGATCAGTTTATTTTCCAAAGCACCAGAAGGCAAGACAAGAAACAATGGATAGAAACTAATCAAGGAGAGAAGCAACCTGGAATTAAGAAGAAACTTCCTAACAGTGTGGACAATTAATCAGTGGAACAGCTTGTCTTCAGACGTTGTGGATGCTTCGTCACTGGAGGTTGTTAAGAAGAGACTGGACAGCCATATGTCTGAAATGGTATAGGGTCTCCTGCTTGAGCAGGGCGCTGGACTAGAAGACCTTCCAGCTCTATTCTGATTCTTCTTCTTTAAAATAGATGGGGAGTGTATGACCTTGCTAGATCTTTTGGACCTCCTGATGGCTTTCAGTACTATCACTTATGGTATTAGTTAGGGCCTCTGAAGGCTCCAGACCTTGACTGTCTTCATTTTGCGGTAGTTCTTCCAGTTGGGATATGTACAGAAAATAGTGTCCCACAAGATCCTGACATCTTCTGTGCCATTTAATACTGAAATGGAACTGCTGAATGAGAAAATTCAGAGCTTTTGGAGTGAAAAATCTTCTCCCTATCTTCTTATACCAATCAGTTTCTTATGGGCTAGATGAGGAAGAATAAACTGAAATTAAATCCAGACAAGTAGAAGGTCTAGAAAAAAAACAGACTTGGAAACTTCAGTGGAGTTGTTGATTGGTGGACTTTTTGAAAGCAGTAGTGGCTAACTTTCCTAAATGAATACAACAACCCAGTAACAGAACCCAAGGAAGGAAGCTCAATGCCAGAATCATCTGTTTTTATTTCTCAAAATAATTCATTAAATGTATATGCTGGCTAATTGCCAGCATCCCTTGCCCTTGGTTACCTCAGTTAGGGCTTGGAAGATCTATACCTGGACTGCACAATCTCATGAAAAATATTACATCCTAGAAGAAAATAACCCAACTAACATGTGATGAAGTGTAGGTCAAATCCTCTCTATTGTTGCTCTGTTTAAAAATGTGCTATTCCATGTGCCACTTCCACTGCTATTTTCTTACCTATGCACTGAATTAAAACATCCAGGCAACTGAAATCTTCCTAGTCAATTGGTGGTGGCTAGAATGTCTCACTTAACCATAAGGATCCCAGTGGAAGCATTAACTTAACTTTATTCCTCTCTTGAAACTCTTTTAGTACAACAGTAAGATAGATAATGGATCAGCTAGAACTCCTCTGGTTCTCTCTTATGTGACAAACTCTGAGATTGATCAGGAACAGGAGCAGAAATGGACTTGCTACTCTCTTCACAGCACTTTCCCTTGAATGTTCTTATAAAGATGTCCAGCATCTTTGTGGCCAGTTTCAGGTTAGCAATACCCTTAGGCTCCCTGTTCCTTGCGAAAATGATGCAGAAATTAGTTATGTCCCCCACCTCCCTATACACAAACAAATTGCTACCATGCTGTGGTAGCCAGATATCATCTGAAGAATAGCCTGAGATTGTAGGCACAAAAGAGGTGGAAAGAAAATGTCTCAAGCTGCAGATATTACTATACCTCATCTTCTGCAACTGCACCCTATGGGTGATCCTATTCTCCTACAATAAAATGAAGCAAAGCAGGCAGATGTACAATACTACTTGTGCCAGCACAAGATGCAAAACATTTTCAAAACAAAGTAGGAAGTGACAAGTGGGGATTGCTTTCCAGTGGACTGGGGTAGGGAGTGGATAACACCATAGTTTCCTGTTCTTTAGAAACTGCCAGTGACCCATGCTCATGTTGCAATAAGCTATTTGTGCAGATCAGCACTTCATCTCTTTCAGGTCGAGCTTGGTGACTCCACGGTTGCACCCATGCAATGTTATTGGTAGCAGTCTAGTAGTAATATTTTCTTCCAGAATTTCTCCCCTTTCCCAGTGTACCTGTCATGACTCGGTTGGATTCCGGTTTGGAGAACTGTTGGAACTAGGACCATCTGACAGGGATGGCACGGTTCCCTTGGAACATGCAGAGTGCAGGGACTGAGGATGAGGCAGTTCTAAGGCCATCTGGTAGTGGAGGGAGGGGCGACAGGACAGAGAGCTACTTACAGGAGCAGATCAGCTGCAGAAGGCCAGCGGAGAGGACAGGCTCCAGACCATCTCTGATGAAGAACAGCTACCTCCTTCGCCCAATCTGCAGGCGTGGAGAGCAGAGCAGAGCAGAGGGAGGCACAGAATAGGTTGGTGAGGTTTGCTCGCAAGGAAACAGCCCGCCCCTCATAAGGAACACCTGGGGAAGAGTGATTTAACCGGACGTTGGGGAAGGTGTGCTTGTTAGGAATACCTGTTTGCCTTGGCGTCCACCTTCTTGGCTTTCATGGACTCTGTATCTTGAACCTTGGAATGTTTTTGGACTCTGAACCTCGGACTTTACTTGTGGATTTTGGATTTGTTTTCCTGCCTTTGGAATTTTGGACTTTGTCAATGAAAATAATGTTGAAGAAACAGTGACAGATAATATTTATCACATTGAGTTATCCCATGTGGAATTGTCCTGGGGCAAATTGTTGCATGGCAAGTTGGCCATGGCCAGTTGTCTCACGATAAATTGGCCGCAGCAAAATGGCTGTGGCAACATGGCCATTGAAAATTGGCTGTGGCGAAATGGCTGCAACAAGTTGGCTGTGAGTTGGCCCATTCTGACAACAAGGCTTTTATGTTTGTGCTGCTTTGCCTTTTCTGGAAAGCATTTGATCAACTTTCTGGTTTTAGAAGCAAGACTTGGGTACTTCTCTATGACTAGACAGTCTCAAACAGCTTTTCTATTTTGTCAGTTGACTTACTGGATAACACAAGTGCTGTTTTATACCAGAATTGCAGTTTTTCTGGTGTTGTTTTGTTGTTATTGTTCCTTGGTGTTGAGCTTGGTTGTTTTCTTGCAGAGATTTCATTACCCAAACTAAATAACATCATCAGTGCTACAGTGTTTCCCCGAAAGAAAGACCTACCCTGAAAATAAGCCCTAGCTTGTTTTTGGGGGTGGGCCTAATATAAACTCTACCCAAGCCCTACCCCCAAAATAAGCCCTAGTTTTGGGGCAAGACGCACACCTAAAAATTAAGCTAGGGTTGGAATGGGGAGGGTGGAGCTTACCACTGCAGCCAGTCCTCCCAAGGACAGACACTTGCCTCGCCGGCCCACTTCTTCTGCGGCGGAAGGAGCAGCTTCATTCTGCAGCTGAGAATGGAGCTCTGATCTACATTTCACAGTCAGAAGCCTTTCTGGAAGGCCTCTGCAGCTGAGAACCAAGCTGGATGGGGCTATCGTTGCCATTGCAGCGAGGTGAGTGGAAAAGACACCCCCCCACACACACACAAAATAAGACCTGGTGCCTCTTTTGGAGGCAAATAAATAAAAAAAAATAAGACCAGGTCTTATTTTTGGGAAAACATGGTAATAATGAGTCAGGTTTGCTCTCAATTTACAGTGCATTCAGAAAATATTCAGACCCCCTGTCTAGTGAAGACATGGCCAGCTAGCTGACATGCCCTGAGAGTCTCCTCTCTCTGGATTATCATTTTTCCAACTCAACAACAGAAGGAACAGGCTTCCTCTTGTTTATTTGACCCTCCTGGATTAGGGAGTGTCTCAGAATCATCCCTCAAGATCCTCCGATAACAGCATAAGTCTGCAAGCCATTTTAGAAGCTGTGCGGGTGAAATGAAGCTGGAGGGCAGGGCAGAAACCATGTCGGAGTTGGATAAAACAGCCGTTTTGGAATTTATTTTTCAAATGGACAATAAGCTGTGCCCTTCATTTCTTAATCAATTTATTCACTTATTATTTTTATGAGCTAAAAGAGGCTCTCTTTAACTACAGCTTAATACTCTTTTTTGAAACTATTCGCCATTTTTGAGATTTTTAAATGACAAGGAAAGAGGGTTGCTGAAGGCAGCCAAAAGAAGGAAGTGAGGAGTACTTTTTCTGGTGAAATATAAGGATAAAAGCTGTAACATTTAATTTATTACATTTAAAATAATTTGTATTTGTAGTGGGTGGTGTTGGTGTTGATATCTTCCATTTTTTATGAGTTCTAATTGGCCAGAAAAAGGAAAGAAGAGGAAATAAAAGGAAGAAATAAATAAATAACATTTTTTGACCACTAAAGGGAGCTGAAGTCAAACATGAAGACGTCTAATTCTGATTTGGAATTAAAGAGATAAAAGACATTTTTCAAAAGTCTATACAGAAAATCAAATATACAATAAATTCTCTAAGGTTTAAAGGTGTCAATGATACAGAGGAGATCAAAAAAGATTATCAACCCACTGTAGAAAACTATCAACTCACTGTGTTAACTCTACAAATGCTGGATAATTTAAATAACCTAACTGTACCTTTGGAATATAACTCTAACACCAGTTTCTATTAATATGATGGTTTGAATAAAAGCCTCCTAGTGCAACTGAAACAAGAGTGTCAAGTAAATTTACAACTCTTAAGAAGGCAAGTTTGGGAATTTTTCCTTATGGACATCAACAAGGTGGAGAATTTTTTGAGAAAGAAAGATATCATTCTTATCTTAGAGATGGAGATTTTAAAGGTTGAGAACTCCTTGAAGAAAAATGACACCCTTGAGAGGAAGAAAAACTTATTATATGAAGACAAGCTGGAGGGAGTGACTTAAATTTAATGGTTTAATTAGGATGGATTTTATAAGTTTTGACATATGTATTGAAATATAGTATTAAGGTAGCTTTATATGTATACAATAAGTTTGTAAATGTATGCCCTCTTTTTTTTTGCTGATGTTTTGCTTTGTTTAGCTTTGTCTGTTTGTTCCTTTTGTAAAACTATGAAAGCCCTAATGTAGTTTTGTGTTCTGGGTTTAAAATGAAGAAGGGTTTTCTTTTGGTTGTTGTTGTTTAGTTTTGTTCTGTTTTCACTTTTATATATAATATTTGAGTGTTGCTTAACATTAGTAAAATACTAAAACTAGGGAAAGTGTTTTCTCCCTTTAAGGTAAAAAAAATTGAATCCTTATTGATTCTTTTAATATGAATCAGGATAAAGATTAATGAGTCAATAGAGGTATATATTATCCCCCACAGCAATGTGAAGTAGAGATGGTTAAACTGATCCTTTTTACCCAAAGATGAGAATACATTTAAGCTAGTTTCTATCTTGAAATTGCTTCCAGATTTTGTGTTTGCAATGAAAAAGAAAATGAAAACTCTAGTTTGACTATGTTTTATTGCTTGTGCTTGCATAATGTTGAATTTCTACATAACCTGTGTGGTGCCTGAGTTCCCTTACTTCCTTACCACCTGTCTGATTAGTACACTTGGTATGGCACTCACTATTAAAAGCTTGATTTTGCTTGACAGCAAGGTTTGATATTCTTACCTGCACAAACATCTATATTACATGCACTGATAACCCTATGTCCTCAGCATTTCCCTTATTCGTTAATTTAGTCACCTTGTCATATTACACTGTCAGATTAAATTGTCAAATTAAAGCCTGGGTCCCACCTGTCATCCAAGTTCTACACCCCACCCCCCAAAAATATCACTTTAGCTCCGCCACCCCCTTCTGAGAGACACCCCCAGGGACAGTCGCGCGCCACATTACAACCCTCCAATCTGCAGTTCCCATTCCCTCCCCCCCCCGTTTTCCAGGCGTGGCCGAACAACACGGCCCGCCCCTTTCTGCTGCGCAGACGTTCCCCGGCTACGTGAAGCGTGTGTCTCCGCGGGAAAAGGCTGCGGGGAGCCGACGTGGGCCGGAGAAGGGAGGTTGCTTGTTTTGGTTCTGTCCTAGGAACGGCGTACAGTAGTAGCCCTTCGCACCGGGAAAAGGCCTTCAGGAAAAGATGATTGGAGTCACCTGCTCCATGATGCCCCATTTCCCCTTTGGCTCTCTTCGAAAGCGCTGAGGAAAGGTGGGCTGGCGTTGATAGAGCGCCTCTTGCTGAGTCGGGTGAATGCGACGTTAGGAGTCGTACAGAAAACGAATGTATAAACTCAGAGCCCAAATCAGAACTGGAGCTGACTGAGTTGGACTTTAAAAAGAGAGCGACATCTCATGCCACAGTCCTGTGTCTGATTTTTGGTTATTGTTTCTTTTCGTTCAGTCTCGGGTTTTCGAGCATGATGGCTGCTTTGGTACCTGGAACGGCTGGTCCGAAAAGCTGGAAGAGAAGTTGTTATCATTCACATGGATGCAGTGTTGAGCACCTGCGAACCTGGTGGAGAGAGAGAGAAGCAGGTAACTCGTGTTTCTAATTTCCTTATTTAGTTTTGAGCTGAGGCAATTCATTATTTTTTATCCCACTTAATGAATGTTGTCATTTTCGCATGATTCCATCCAAAAATTTTAACTTAGATAAAAAAAGGTTAATTTTACTAAATGTCTCAAAAGATTCCAGTTGATTCATCTGTATAAGCTTTCATTATGCTTTCCCTTGTCAATTGCATTTTTACATAATTGAACAGCTGTGCAATCTTGTATAATAACATTAAAAGATTCTTTTCGGTCTTCCTTTTATACAAGGACACTTTGATAATTTTGCAAGTTTGTTACAGCTCTGAGAAGTGCACGGAGGCTAAAACAGTTGTTCAGTAAGCGGCGTTTATGTGAAGACAAGTCATCAGATGGAGAAGTTGAAATGGATGGTGAGGCAGCAGCTCTTTTATCAGAGGAAGAGGTAATGTATACTTCACTAAATGAATTGGAATTCACTGCAGTATATTCAGTTCCAGTCTTTGGGTTATCAACTTTCTGGAAACTTACCTAAAGTACTGTGGCCATTTTCCAGAGACTGCTTTAATGCCCTCCCTTCAGCATTCTTAAAGAGTGATTGATTACATGCTATCAGATTATGTGACATGTGTCAGTTTTGACCATTAATGACTACATAGATAGATCTTCTCCAGGGTGATAGTTCCTCAGCCTGGTCCTTCAGGTCTTTCAGTGGTGCACACATCATTGCTACCATCAAGTCTGCTCACCTTGCTTCTCTCTTTCTTTTCACCATTACCAGCATTATAGACTTCTCAAAAGAGGTAGGTCTTTACATAAGGAGACCAAACAATTATAATTTGAGTGGCCATATTGAGTGACAACTCTGGATTGATTTGTTCTGTTTGTTTTCTTGATAATCCAGGGTACTAACAACAGTCCTTTCCAATATCAACACCAAAATTCATCAAAACTCTTTTTACCCTGCTTCTTAAAAGATCACTTTTGTTTTTATAGAGTGTCAGAGGAAAACTATTGCCTGCTTGATTCTGATCTTTATAGGTTTAGAGACATCCCAGGATCTGAATATTTTTGACTGTTGGTCCTTTACTATTGATAGTCCTAAAAAATAGACTGTATCTACCACTTCAATATCTTAATTGTCATTTTTGAATTTCTGGTTGCTGTACTGGTTGTCAGTAGCTTCTATATATTTAATTTGAGTTCCATTTTTTCACTGTGTTCCGTAACTTTCATTATGACAGCTTGCAGAATATTTCCATTTCCTTAAAGTAGTTTTGTCAGCATAATATTCATGTTTCTTCCTCCAGTTTTCAAATGACAGCCATCTTCTTCCAATTCAGCTTCCCTCAATATATATTCTGCATAAAGGAGAGTACCTTACTTTACCTTACCTTTTTGCTGACCTGAAGCCAGCCTGTTTTGCCATGCTCTATCTAGACCAGTGGTGGCGAACCTATGGCACGGGTGCCAGAGGTGGCACTCAGAGCCCTCTCTGTGGGCACACATGCCATTGCCCCAGCCTTGCCTCCGCCCGCGACCCCCTCATCAACAACCCCCTGGAGGAGAGTCGCCCCCGAGCATGGCCCACGCAGAGCAGCTCAGCCAGGCAGCGTAGACAAGACTCTGCACACAGTTGAGGCTGTGGGGCGCGGGCAGAGGGCATGGCTGCCATGGCGCTGCTGGACTGCCTGGGCGATCTGCGGCGGGCCCTGGAGGCGGTGAGTGGCCCTGTGGGCAGGCAGGATGGGGTGGAGTGGGGGCGGGGCAGGGGGTGGAGTGGGGCGGGGCAGGGCAGGGGTGGGGCAGGGGCGGGGCCAGTTTTGGGGCACTCGGTCTCTAAAAGGTTTGCCATCACTGATTTAGACTGACTACTTGTGTATAGGTTTTTCATGAAGACAATGAAATATTCTAGGATTCCAGGTTTTTTAGGGCATTCCACAGTTTGAGATAATTGACACAAATCAAAATCTTTCTATAAACATTGATTTCCTTTTGGTATTTGACTTTCTCAGTTATCCAGTGTAACTTAGCAAAAATTGTCTTTTGTTCCTTAAGCTTTTCTAAAGCTAGGTTGAATGTCTGGCATCGCTCTATCCATCTAGAGCTCTGTTTTGTTTTGAGTTATTTTAAGAGGTTGGATGTTCCATTCTTAGAGGGTAGAGATAATAAAATTCCATTGTCCTAGACAAAGCAGGGGTTCTGGGACAAACATGATACTGTAATTTTTTTGCTGATTAGCTATTTTTTTTTAATTTACTGGGGCTACCTCAGCCTTTCTTAATTTATTTCCTGTAAATTACAGATTTAAATTAAGCAAACAATACCTTTAGTTGCAATTTGTTTTCTTCTTTGAAATTAGAACCTGGTGTACAATTGTGTTCTAGCTGCACAGGAATGTATTCCTAATGCATATTGTCTGGGATATAACAGTTAACATTTGCTAAGTTTATTAATGTTATTAAACTTTTATTTTTTGTAATTCTCTTTTCTACTCTAAATAAACTATAATAATATTGTTATTTTACACTGGAAATAAAATTAGGATTGATGAATGGAGGAAGAGGGTCCTTGTGATATTAAATGTTTCAGTAAGATCAATAGGCCTTTTCCATACACGAAAGCCATCAGTCCTCTTGTTATGTATCAATTAGCTTCAGGTGAGCAAGTGGCTGTAAGCTTCTGAGATGCTTTTTTCTCCCAGAGATTGAACAGGAATGGCTTGGGTTAAGTCACACTCAAGTCAAGCTTAGCTCCTGGTAAGATCATGAGTTTAGTTATGTGGCTTTCTTGGCAACTCTGTGGAAGTGTATTTTCACTGCCTTCTGGGATGTGTTTCTTTTTAACTCCCAATCTACTTGCATCTTTGCAGACTGCTTGCAGTCTCCCATTGACTCCCTGCTTATCTTTTGGAGACCACTCAAGATTAAGAAGGTGCTGGGGCAACAAGAACGGCTATAAAATTGTTCCATTTTCCATTCCAGGCTGGCTAGAGCCATAAACAGGAGCACTAAGAATGGAGTAAACAAAGTGACAAATGAACAGCTTATAAATTTAATCAATAAATAAACAATAAAGGCGTGTAAACCAAATTCTTGTCCTGAAAGGAGAAAGATAATAAAGATAGTATGGGCAGCTATGTCTGTGTGGGAAGATGGTACAGATTGTCCTAGACGTGTGACCACAATTGAGCCCACAATTTCCATTGCTAAATGAGATGTTTGTTAAGTGAATTTTGCCCCATTTTATGACCTTTCTAGCCATAGTTGTTAAATGAATCACTGCAGTTGTTAGTAACATGGCTTCCCCGTTGATTTTCCTTATCGAAAGGTCACAAAGTGATCACATGACCCTGTGACACTGCAACCATCCTAAATATGAGGCAGTTGCTAAGCATCTGAATTTTGATCATGTGACCGTAGGGATGCTGCAGTGGTTGTAAGTGGGAAAAACAGTCATAAGTCACTTTTTTCAAAGCCTTTGTAACTTTGAATGGTCACTAAATGAACTGTTGTAAGTCGAAGACTACCTGTATTCACTATTGAACAGAGGAGTGTCTTTAGGTTTACAAATGATGGCAAGAAAAAGTTTTATCGATTATTCCTGGTAGGCCAGCTGCAGTTGGTCCATTTTGGATAGTCATCCATGCTTTAGCTATACCCATCTTGATTTTCATCATTTGGGTGGCCATTTATTCCTTGAGTGAAAATTCTGGATTGATTTATTCTATGATCCATTTGTTTTCTTGACAAAAAAGTTTCTCCTGCTGCAAAATGTGGTTTATTTTTGCCTTTCATACTAAGTAAAATAAAAACAAGCTTCCATCTCAGATTTGGTTTCTCTGTAAAGTTTTGTGTTGATTCAGTATTGCTCACTGGTAGGTTTCACAGCTTTTAAAAAAGACCCAGAGAGGAACAGAAGACAGAACAGCCTCTATGCATCTTCTTCGACAAGGACTACAGTACAGAGAAATCCAGCAGAAATTTATCAGGTTAGCTGATGTATGCTTCCATTATAGAATGATCCTAGTACAGTGGTTCTCAACCTTTTTAATGCCGCGACCCCCAACTGGTCGTAAGTCGAGGACTAAACCGGTCGTAAGTCGAGGACTAAACCGGTCATAAGTCGAGGACTACCCAACCGGTCGTATGTCGAGGACTTTCCCTGCCCGGGAGCGCCGCACATGCTTGCTTCCGCCCCCTGCGCCGGCCAAGGCATAGCTGGCAAGCGGCAGAGACGGAGCAGGCTGACCACCAGCTGGCCCAGCTCAAGGGAGGTAAGGCACCCGCCAGAAAAGGGAAAAAAAATGGCGGACAGCCTTGCTTGGCGACCCCCGTGAAATGGTCGATCGACCCCAAATGGGGTCCCGACCCTTAGGTTGAGAACCGTTGTCCTAGTAGAAATTGCTTCTTTGGCTGGATAGGATGACCTAGACTTCATGCTGCCACATTTCAGAAGTATCTGGGCAAAAGACCTTTCCCACTGCCTCCCCCCCCCCCCAGCTGTACTGTTTTCAGAAGGTACCATGCTGGGTAACATGGCTCCTCCAAGGCTTTGATCTTGACTTATATGCTAGTGAACATCTACATATAACCATTGGGAAATGGCTGATTTGGTCGTTTGGTAAGATTTGGCTCATTATTTCAATGTCTAGATTCAGGAGCATCTACCTTATTACTTGTTTCAGTGTCTAGATTTAAGAGTATATGTAGCTTAAGCAATTGGTTTTAGAGCTTTCAGGAAATTTTCCTGTTGAATCCAGAAGGCATCTTTTAATGTATGTCTTTTAAAGCAGAGCATCATATTACAGAATTCCAGTTTTACTGCCTTTTTTCTGCATTTGGTCTTGAAGACTGCATTTGTTATCCATTTTTATATGTATTATAATGTATTCGTCATTGAGTAAGCAAATAGAGTTTAAAGGAATTTGCTGGAACTTAAGGGAGATTAAGTTAATTTTCCCTCTAAATCAAGTGTTTGCATTTGACCTGGAATAGGAAGCAATAGTAGTAGTAAAAACCTCCCTAAAAAGAAAAATATAAAGATATACCAACAGGAGTCTGCCTTTCTTGGTTACTTGGTAGGAAAGGCATTGCTTTGGTTCCTTCTTCATAAATATTTATGTCTTTGCTTTTACAGTCTTTTGCTTGGCAGAGAAGGAGAAAATTTAAGTTTGTATATAAACACTTAAATTACAAAATATTCACATTTCATATGTAGAGGAGCATCCATTTTCTTGGTTAATTTAATTAACTTTCAGTCCTCACTAAGAGGTTAGATATTAATTTTATTTTAGCAGGTCAGATTATAGGAATTCAATTCTGATTTATACAAAGGTTAAGAAGATGAACTACTGCACCTATTACTGTTCAGTGTTTTGAATGTAGATAATTTTGTACCTTTGCCTTTTCTTACATAGGAAAAAATCAACAGCTTCAGAAACAAATATTATGAATGGGGAGTTACTTAGCAGCCCCTTTGCTCCACTTAGCTGATGTACTTCAAACCTGAAATAGATAACTCAAATTTGGAAGGGGAAAGAGAAACCATATCTTTAAACTTTCTGATTTGTGTTCAAAAATGTACATGTTGTATTCTATTCCAGTTCTCCTGGTGAGACTCAGGTTTTTTTTGTTGTTGTTCTGGTTCCATAAATGCTATTCACTTTTGCTTATCCTGGCCTCTTGGGTTGTAATGGTATGTGGGAATGATCTTGAAAGACAGAAGGAAGAACTAGATCCTCCCTAGTTTTCTGGAAAGTAAAAGTAAAGGAGGCGAGAAATACTTTCAGACTTGTAAGCTTTTGTTATTGTAGCCTTATAATGTAGATAATATTAATATTCATAGTTTGTGCATCTTGTCTGAACTAGCTGAAGGGCTAACAAGAGTCAGATTACTTGTAACTGTTCTAGGTTACTTTCAACTGTGCATTGCTTTCCTTTGCTTAGACGTATCCAACAAGGATGCAATGTATCAGGAGAATATATATGTTTTAATTGATAGGTTGGAGGGAAGTATGTCTGTGCTGATTGGCCTATTTACCAGCAATCTAGCCAACCTGCAGATGGATGCAGCTTGCTGTTTACACGAACTTTCACTGTCTACTGATCCTGCTGTGGTCGAAGCATGCTTACCAGCAACTTCTTATCTCTTGACTTACCTCTCTGGACACAGTGTAGCTCTCATGGTAAGATGGATTCTTGTGCTTAATAGTTCTTACTTCTGGTAAGCCAGAAGTGACTAAATTACTAACCCTGTGTAATTCCACTTATAGAATGTACTGTAATTTCAGAATGATTCTTTTCAGTAAGCTATTATTTGCTTTAAAAAGAAAAGGTAAGTCAAAATGTTCGTGGTCATCTACCAGGTAGTGGCAACAAACTGAGTTCGTATGGCACAGATCTGATAAGCCAAGGTGTTTTTTTTTTTTGCAATTTTGATGGTGTAAGAGCAGACCATTTGATTCCAGGAGGGAAGGTTCTGAGGATCATATGGAAATTAGATGAGTTGTTTTGCACAGTAGAAACTTGTTAAAAAACACTTTAAAAACACATCTCACCTAGATCCCAACATCCAAATGGGAATGCTTCGTGTATGCTATAAAACATACTTGGTTTTTTTCTGTTGCTATAGAAATTATATACTTTACCTTTTTACTCCTATAGCATAGTTATGCATCTAAATTTCCAAATATTTACTAATCTTACTCTTGTTTGCAGCTCTTGTTTATAAAGCTGCAGTTAGACTAGGAGAACATATTCTTTCCTAATGTATTTCAGGAGCTGTGTTTATACACATTAGGGAACTTAGTAGTTGAGATGAAAGCTGTGAAGAAGCACCTTCTACCTCAGGGCATTATCCCGGTGTTGGCATCCTGTATCCAGGTGAGTATCAAATATAATTCTTAGCCCAGCCATTTTTGACTATCAGTTTTTGAGTAATGAATTACTTTTATTTATTACATTTTTATTGGCCTTCCTGATGTAAATGTGAGATTTTCTTTCTTTAATTCTTACTATAATAATTGTGGGTTTTAAATTACACTGAAAAATAATGACTGGCCCAAGGACTTGCAATGACATTCAAGAGTAAATGGGTATTCCTAGTCTTGATTGAATGCTTCAACTATTATAATGCACTCATTTTTTGTTCTCCATGACTAAAAAAACCGGAATCTCCTTTTTCCATAGCATGTGCTATATCTTACAGTTACTTAAGACATTAAAATAATTTTCAAAGAGGGTAGCTTCCTTTTTTTTTTAGTATAGCTTGTTAACTGTATTACTAAGAGTTGCTTAACTTATTGAGAAACTTTTGAGTATTTCTAAGAGTATATATTTTGAGATAGTTCTTGTATAGGTAACCTTGTCCACAGGTCTAATATATCATTTTCTGCACAAAACTGTTAGAAATGCTACTGAATTTAGGCAACTGAATTGTCAGCATTACAACTTTTTCTTCATTGAACTTAGCACAATCTACCAAACAAGAGGATTTTGTAGGATATTTCTGCACAATTTGTGAGATATTTAGAACAATCTGTTTTCTTGTGCATGTGTTGCTATTCTCTGCTTCCTTCTCCAACTGACTCTTTGACCCTAAACTATTGGATGATGAGTTGGATTGCTTAATTTCAGTCTCCTCATGTGACGATACAAGAAGGTGTTGGCTATGTTCTGTCACAACTCTTGCAATCCAAGGAAGCTCCAGCTGAAATCATACCGTAAGTGAAATTCAAATTAGGAATTACATGCTTATGTGGTTATGTGATGCCCACGTGGATCCAAATACCATTTCTCAGTTCCTCCTGCCCTCATTGGACATTGGCAGTGCCAAGCTGGGGCACGAGGGCTGCTCAAGGAGGTATGTCTCTTGGAAACTGCTCCTGCAGCAACAGTGTCCTGGGTGATATGGGGCAAATGAGGTGGGGTGCTTCTTAGTAGGCTAGCCTCTAGTGGGCTGCTTCTCACTGGTAAGCTGCCTCTTGCCAGGCACTTGCACAACCTCCCATAAAAAAGAAATAATCTGTTTTTTCCTTTTCATTTATATCAGGGGTCTTCAAACTCGGCCCTTTTATGACTCATGGACTTCAACTGCTAGAATTCCTCAGCCAGCGTGCCTGGCTGAGGAATTCTGGGAGTTAAAGTCCATGAGTCATAAAAGGGCCAAGTTTGAAGACCCCTGTTTTGTATCTTCCTTGGTCTTAAGGTAAAGAATACATTTTTAAAATTTCTTCTTAATCATGCTCAGTTCTTGGAGATTGCCTAGATAGTCCCTGCAGTTTTCTTGGCAAGATTTTTCAGAAGTGGTTTGTCATTGTCTCCTTCCTAAAACTGAGAAAAGTGACTGGTCCAAGGTTACCAAACTGTCTTGGTGCCTAAGGCAGGACTAGAGCCTCCCCACTTCTAGCCTGATGCCTTAGTCAGTACCTATATACATTTTAATAAATGCAGAAAATTAACATGTAGTATCCCTATAAAATTGTATATAAATTCTTGCTGCATTTATCAAGGCCTCCATAGTATAGTGTTTCCTTTCACACCATATAAGCTTCTCTGATATGACAGTGCTTATCTGACTGCTTAGTTCTCTACTTAGTAACTAAATAAGATTTTCTTTTTGTCTGCAGGTTGCTCTTAGAATCCACCCTCCCTCAACACATGCTTCACTTGGTTTGTTCCAGGCTGGAAGACGGAATAGGAACTGCAGTGGAATGTGCCTGGGGTCTTCACTACATTATTTGCAGGTAAATATGTTTTGTGGACAATGAAGGTCTGAAATAGTAGTCAGCATATAGAGGGGAATAAACGTTAAGCAGTAGGCATAATTTTTCATTCCAGGCCTTGTAGATAAATTGTGAGAAAAAAAACCTAGTGTCATTGTGGGGGGAGTGGGCATTAAAGAATTAATTAATCTCCTTAGCAACAAAGGATGGGGAAAATGTTGGGCAAAAGACAGTTGGTAGCAGGGCTAGTCATTAAACAATTTGGTTACAGGCTTTCCCTGAAGAAGAAAACATTGTTATTTTAAACAGGACATGAGGTTAGTTCATGTGCTAGATTACTTCTCTGGTTGCCTTTCTGTTGTTTTTTTAGAAGGTGTGTGGGTCAATAAATAGAAAACAGAACAAAACAATCCTTTGATAGGATACATTGATTTACAATAAAAAATAACATAGAAAGTTGGTCCTTTGGCATCATATCATTGGATTTTTAAGGTGACATGATTATGTCAGAAAATCAGGGGAAAAAAGAGAAATTTCCAATCTGCCTGAAGTCAAAGAGCAAGAACAAAGAAAGACAGAACCAGCTACCAGTACAATTGAAAAATCAGGAGAAAAAGAACTGGGTTTATATATTTACAAGTGCTTTTATTTTGCTCCAGGGGAAAAAAACACAATCTGAATGCCTTACAAAAACAGGTGCAATAAAAAGCAATACCATACACATTCATACATATAATATCAGTAGTAAAAGTCATATTGACAATATCATTTATAATGCTCAACTACATACTAGCTACATATCTTAATTTCTGAATGCTTGCTTAAATACAGTGAGTTTTCACCAGTTTTCTAAATATTAACAGTGAGGATGCTGATTTTATTTCCAGAGGAAAGCAGTTCCCTATCAAGAAAAATGCTTGTTTCTAAATCCCCTGCTCTTGCCCCTTGAGAGTGCAGGATAGTGACTTTTAATATGGTTCCTGTGTTGCACACCTTGTGCTTGGAATAAGCAGCCCTGCATACCTCTATGCCCCAAGCAATAAAGGCCTTTATTACTAGTACCTTGAATTGTATCAGAGACAAATTGGTAGCCAGCACAATTCCTGAAGTACTGGTATTGTGAAATATTATTAGGAGGTCCCCATTACCAGGCTGCATTTTGTATTAGCTGAAAATTTTGGATAAGGATAGTCCAATTTTGAACTGAGCAAGCCAGTTTGATGTACTACTTAAAGGTAGTGGTGTAGAAATTGGGACACTCTGAATTCTAATCCTGCCTTAGACACAAGCCCAGCTGGGTGGGCCAGTCAATCTTGCCAGCCTTAGGAAGGAGGCAATGACAAAACACATTTCCAAAAATGTTGCCAAGAAAACTGCAGATTTCTCTACTGACATAAAGGTAACCTTCCACCCACCAACCATTTTGAATAGATTATAATAGTCCCATTGATAGGTAATGAGGGCATGCCAGTTTGATGAAAGCTGTGGATGTATTGAAATATGAACAGGATTCACCCCATTATAGTCAGTTCATCTGTCTTACTCTAACTTTAGACCATTATTGTATGTCCTGCATTCTGGAATAAGAAAACAGATATTTACCATATATCATATCATTTAGAATGGAATCCTATAGATGTTTGTGGAATGAGATCAATACATATTATGAATACCAGAAGTGATATTTCCACACATCTAAATTTCTATTTAGATTATTATAAATGCAGTCTTCAACATATGAAATAAATCCATTACTTTACAGATCTGGAATAAATAGAAGGTATATTCTAATTTCTTTCCTATAAGATAATGTAAACCCAAAGAGGCAAGCTTCTAGATCAGAGGTCCCCAACCTTTTCGGCACCAGGGACTGGTTCCGTGGAGAGAGATTTTTCCGTGGTCCGGGGGTGTGTGTGGTTTTGTATGCTGCCTGCATCCCACAGATGGAGCTTTGCTTGTTTGTGAGGACTGGTTCCTGGCATGTGGTCCACAGACCGGGGGTTGGGGATCCCTGTTCTAGATAATAGATCAAAGTTGCTAAGAAGCTTCTACTGTAGCTAAATCTGTGTTTCTTACATTCCATGGCTTCCACTCAGATTGTGAACATTCAAAATCTGGTGCTCCTGAAAAATGAATGTGGGGAGGATTACAATAGTGGAAAGGAGAAACATTGGGCTGTATCCATGTTGCTGAAACAGAATGCTTATCTTTTGGTTTCCTTCTATTTGTAGCCAAGTGAACAATTCATTATTGATCTCCCAAAGGACTGTGCTATCCCTAGTGCAACTGTTGCTGGAATTGTCCTCTCGGATAGCAACAACTTCTGTTGAGAGTCTAGAATTGGTAAAGTGAAAGGGAAATACTGTATATTGGATTTACCAGACTAAGACTCTGAAACTTTTTTCTGAATATATCTCATTTTATTTTACTTTCAGTTGATATGCCCTGTTGTGCGGTGTGTTGGCAATCTTATTGTGGAAGATGAAGCAAATACTGATGAACTGCTAATAAAGGAAGAGTGCCTTCTGAAGGCCTTATTTGTCTTTATGCAGTATTTCCTCCCCATACATACCTTTGTTGTGAGCGAATGTCTGTGGCTCATGAACAACCTCACCGGTATGTCCCCTGAACACATCTCGGATGTTCTGGTTCAGAGAACAACAGGATTGCTAGTCTTTCTTTTGTTGCCATTTATACTCTTCCAAAGAGTAATAGCTTTGATAATACTAAGAACTCAGTTAAAAGAATTGGTTAGAATATGAACAACTGTCTAATTTTAGAACATTGCAGATTAATAAAGACAGTGCACATTGTAGAAGGATAGAGCATCCTTGCTCAGAGCAAAATCTGTTTTTGAGAAGTGGTAAACTTCAGATTCAGTAATACAGTTCTTGTTCAACTCCATATTACCTGTATGTACTAAGTGAAATACAGGTAGTCCTCAATATATCGATGAAGATTTTCAGTCATCCAGGTAGAATTGTCTAGAAGTTGAGGCATGGCAACTTATTTTCTTGTTGGTTTGAAATGGTTTACTGCTTATCCAAGTAGCTTCTTCAGTCTGAGCAAGTTGGTTAGGGGTAATCTGAGCAGACAGAGTTTTTGGAATGTACCAACTCTTAAAATTCTTAGGGGTCATTAAGTGTGTCCTCCCTGGAGAACCTGTGAAGAGGTCTTAATCTTGCTGGGACTAACGAAAGAGCAGCATAAAAAGTAGAGGACAGGTTATGCTTGAACTCCACTTCTGTTGGGTCCTATGGCAACCTAGAAATGGAAAGCTACAGGAAACTACCACACAGAACCCAATAACTGCTGTTTGACTCCCACCACTACCACCAACATAAACTAGGAGTCATCTGGACATTACGTCACAGGCAGAAAACATTCCCACCTCCAGGGATGCCCAAAAGAAGGAATACAGGCATCTGAGGACAGCTCTCTAAGGCTTATGGATATTCAGATTGGGCCTTTATTAAATCAGCATTTGGATCCAACAAAAGAATGGCAGGCAAGCTGAGACTCAGAGTCAGCAGAAGAATCTGGTCCTTCCTTACATGGCTGATGTATTGGAGAAGCTAAAACAGATATTTGGGAAACACCACATACATGTGTTCTTCAAACTCACCAACACACTGAGACAGAGGCTTGTCCACCCTAAAGACTGGACACCAAAACATAAGAAGAGCAATATAGTGTATGCAATTCAGTGCAGTGAGGAGTTCAGAGCTCTACATAAATGGCCCAGCACAGGAGAAACAGCACCACAGGACCAGAATCAGCAGTATACCTTCATTTAAAAGAAAAAGGGCATTCTTGAGGACAATAATATTCACATTTTGGACAGAGAAGATACCGTGTTTTCCTGAAAATAAGACCCGGTCTTATATTATTATTTTTTGCCTCCAAAAGAGGCACCAGGTCTTATTTTCGGGGGATGTCTTACATGCTTACCTTAGGACCACTGCAGCCAGGCCTCCCACGCCCCAACCCATCGCACCCTACCTGAATTCTGTGGCTGCTTGTGGCCGCATGCCACATGGTGCATCACGCTGCCATCGCCGCTTTCAACAGGAGGCCACATGGCTCATCACGCCAATCATGCCGCTGCCGCCACTTGCAGTAGGAAATTGTGTGGCTCGTCGTGCAGATTGCACTGCTGCCGCTTGCAGCATCTGTGTGATGCGCCGTGTAGCCTCTGAGTGGCAGCAGTAGCATGATGCGCCACATGGCAAGCGGCCGCAGAAGAACTCAGGCAGCAGCGTGACAGGTGTCAGGGCGTGGGAAGTCTGGCTGCAGCAGTCCTAAGTGGGTGTGGGGCGCGTGGGGCAGCTCCACCCCACCCTAGGTTGATTTTTACGCATGTGCCTCGCCCCCAAACCAGGGCTTATTTTTGTGGTAGGGCTTATATTGGGTGCACGTGTAAAAAAGCTAGGGCTTATTTTCGGGATAGGTGTTATTTTTGGGGACATATGGCAAATGGCTTGAGAGGAGTGAAGGTGTCCATTTAGTTGAAAAGCCTTCCCTCAATAGAAGTGGAAACTTCAGACACAACCTCTCCCCCATTTTTGTGCTGCTGTCTTATCAGTCCCCAAGAAGATTAAGAGCATTTTACAGGTTCAGCAGTGAGGCCATACTTAATGATGCCTAAGAATTTTAGGAGTTGGAATAACTTTCTCTGACTGAAGAAGCTACTTGGATAAACAGTGAAATGTTTCAAACCAACAAAAAAATAAATTGGTTGACATGACTTAACTTCCAGACAGGGAGTCCTCAACTTACCAAAATTGGGACTGGAAAATCCAGTTAAATGAGGCATCATGGGACTGCACCCAATTTTATGACCTTTTTGCCATGGTCATTAATTGAATCACTGTGGTTATTAAGCAAGACATTACATGATCATGATTTTCCACCTTTCCTGCTGGCTTCCCCATTGACTTTGCTTATTGGAAGATAGCTGGGAAGGCCACAAATCAGTATCACATGATTGCAGGATGGTGCAACTGTTGTAAATGGGAGTTAGTTGCCAAGAATCTGAATTCTAATCAGGTGACTGGGGTTTGTGTGTGATGGCTATAATTTCAAGGACAGGTCATAAGTCATTTTTTTAACATGATCATAACTTTAAACTATCATTAAACAAATGGCCTAGGTCAAGGACTACCTGTAAATGAATGCCTGATTTTTCTGTATTGTTCTCAGTTCGCAGCACCACATCTTGTTCTGCTCTGCTCAGCCTGGAAGTCTTTCCGTATCTGTTGAAGCTCTTATGTTCTTATCAGGTGATCAGGTTGCTGGTAGGTAAAAATATTGTTTCTAAAATGTTGTCATTGTGAAAAATCTGGAACTGCGTATTCACAATTTGATTCGAATAGTGATATTTTAGTGATATTTTTGGCAAGGTTAAGTTGAAGACATACATGAAATTGCCCTGCCACTAATCAAGGCAAAATAGCTGCTTCAGAAAACTGATCTTTACACAATATGCAGGGACAATGCAAAAGGAGTGAGGGCGTCCTTAAGAGTATTGGGGAAGGTTGACAAGGGTGTGCGAGAGGTGTAACATGGGTCAGGAGGGTGCAAGGGGAAGAGCAAGTAGTGTGTGGGTTAGGAAAGGTGCATGAGAGGAGAGGTGCACTATGAATCAGGGAGTGTGCGTGTGGGGATGCACAAGAAGTGTGAATTGGAGGAGGAGAGGGTGCATGAGAGGCATGAGTCAGGTAGGGTGCAAGAGGGGATGCAAGAGGCATTGATTGTGGAGGATGCGCAAGAGGCACAGGTTGGGGAGGGTGCATTAGGGTGCACAAGAGGAATAATACAGGTCAGGGTTGTGTACGGGTGTCCAATAGATTAGGGAGGGTGCACACATGGTGCAAAGGGACTGGGGAAGAGTACATGCATATGGGACTTCCCCCAGCAACTTGAAACCTTTTCTGCCAGAAGGTTGCAAATGGCAATCAAGTGTGATTGCCAACACATAGATTGCAATCTCTTGACCAAGGCAGTGCTGGGATAGCCAAAACTCCAAGGACTGGTCGTAACCACCATCTTAACTTTAAACAGTTGCTAAACAAATGATCATAGATAATTTCCTATTTCTATAGATTAGAAATGTTCAGCTATTATGGGCTAATGGGCACATTTGAAAATTTCATAGCATGTTTGGATGTGCTCAGATTACCATCTCTTGAGTTACCAGGAGATTACCTCAGCTTATGTATGTTTGTCTTTTTTTCTGGACCTTTCAAGTAAACTACTGAAATAAGTTTATTGAGTGTGGATAAAAGATTCCAACTGCTGCAGTTAGAGCCAAATTGGGAATGTTTCCATTTTTACTCACTCAAAAATTAGGGAATATAATTATTGGTTGAAAATTACTTCATGGAAATTGAGATTCCCAAAATTGTTACTGTTAGAATAAACTAAGCTTCATTTAGACTCCACTTGGATAGTACTGCTGAAACATTACATTAGGAATTGTAGGTTTCCCATCTCTTGTTTAGCTGTAGCTGATCAAGTTCAGAAAATAGTTGCACAAATAATCTCTGATACAATATAGGAATATATATTGTATATATTGTTACTCTCAGTAAGGCTGGTATGATAGGATGGATGAACTTAGAAATATAATTACATATACATTAATTTTCAAATTGAAATATATTTAATATATTTTAAAAGCCCCAAGTATCTTAGGGAATTTACCCATGTGAAATTTGAAAGTGGAAGATTCAGTAAAATCCCCTATGAACATACATACATATCATATAAAAAGAGATTATTATTTGCAACTGTATATAAGACAAGTGGTTCACTGGTACCCCTTATCTTAAAAAAACATGTTATTGTGATCAGAACACAAATATTAAACAGCCCCTTTTCGAATAAAATAATGTAGGTAAGAGCCAAATATATGTAAATCGGATTGAGGTAAATTATAAAGGCGCTAAGTACCTCTGAATGCAGTTTCTCTTTTTTATTTATTTTTATGGCTTTATTCAAATTTAAACTATATGTGGCTAATCAATAAAGTATTGTTGGCTTTCATGTGTGAGGATTCAGATGCATTGATACTGTGTCCTGAATCTTAGTGGAAAGGCAATTAAGAAATCTTTGTAAATAATGTAAGATATTTAAGGTAAGTTTTTAATATCTGTATAAATTGATATTGGTAACTGAAGTTACTCATCTTAGTTTCTGATTCCATCTTCCTCCTTAGGTTCTAACAGTGTTGTGCAATATAGCTGCCAAGGGTGCTGCCTATTGTGAAATGTTGCACCAAAAAGCTGTTCTTCCTTCTCTTGTAAATATCCTTCTTGTTTCTGATGTCCAAGTAATAGGCCAAGATCTAGAACTATTACATCTTATCTTCCTGTACTGGCCAAAGGTAGACTTTTATGCATGGTGTATCACAGTATTATTATATTTTCTAATCCAGGGTGTACTAACAGTTTCAATACTAATGTGTATGTTCTTTCACTCTGCCAGGCTGCCGTTGACTTTGTAAATCATTCTGGACTACACGCCTTACAGCAGCATCAAGACAACCTACATTTGCAAGAGCGAGTCAAAGTGCTAATTCAAACAGTTAGCCAGATAACTGCTCTCCCTCAAAATAATACCCTTGGAACTGAAAATCTTCATTTTACCTCTTTACAAAATTGAAGCAATGACATATGTAAATGAATATTAACCTGTTGCCAACAAATTTTGAACAAAACCCTTTGAACAGCACTGTACTACTAAATCTCTCATATCTGTATCATCATTGTAACCTTCAGTTGAGCAAAACATCATAGAGCAACAATTTTTGAACCAATTTACCTCAAATGGGTTATCTTACAGAATACATCCCTATGCTCTTGTGTTCTCTTTCTCACACACACTGACATCCACATCCATCAGCACCTTTCCTTTCTGAGCATTTGTGCTCACATACACCCTGCATTTCTTTTCCCTTCAGCTGAAAAATGAAATCAAAGCATTTTTTTTAAAAAAAGGAGTATATGTATTAAGGCATTCCAGGAATTCTGTAAAAATTAGCACAATTAATAAAAATGTTTTAAATAAGATAAATATTCAGGAGTGAATTTTGCTGAATTTAATGGAATTTATCTAAAAGCGGTTACAGGTTTATTAGATCATATAGACAGCATTTGTAGTAGTTTGTATGAATTTAAGGTATTTCTATTTGGATTTACACTTTAAGCATAATGAATGTAGTTTTCAAATTTATCATTAATACTTTGCCAAAGTCCTGCATTCTAACCTGCAGATTTAACACATATTTTTCTTCACTGAATTGGTTATTATATATGCTTCTAATATTTAGTTGGTTGGGTGAGAGAAGCCAGCAAAAATGGACCAAGTTTAAAATAAACTGGATGCGTTGGTGAATGTGGAAAAAACCTCTCTAGGAAAAAAATCCACCAATACATCATTTTTGGAGAGTCTATTGGACAGCAATTTAATAAATACATAAATTCAAAAGTTGCTGATTTCCATTCTAAGCTCCCCTTCTTTCTGGTGATGTGATCCAAACTGGAGTGAATGTTATCCACCATGTATTTCCCAGTGCACACCCACACAATGATATAATATGAAGGGAAGTGTAGAAAAAAAATCAGATGAACACAACTTCTGGCCACTGCTGGTAAATGAGTGGGAAAGAATTATAGAAGTCTTGCTCTGCATGTTTTCACTACACTGCTTAGATTGCCCTGGTACATATGTTGACCAAAACAGGACACATTGTACATGACTTTATTTGTAGATCACAATTAATTACATGGAAATTACAAATGAATATATATATTGTTTTAGAATCAAACACAAATATAGGATTATCTTCATATTTTGCTATTAACAGCATTCTCCAAGGCTTTGGCAACTTGGTCCACATTTAGGTTATTCAGTGACACATTCTTTTCTAGGCCAAAGGCTGTAAAAAAGCAAATTTGATTTAAAAAAAAAGTCTTATAGACTTCAAAGATAATTCTAAGATTTCAAAAGACAATCGTGTTTTTTAATCTACAGTTCTTTTATAAGTGAATTGCTTACCTAAAATTTGCTAATACAACTTAGAGAAAAGCCTATGGGGATAAAATATATATGCACAGTACTGTTTTTCTAAAATGTTTTCAGCTGGCATTGAATGGTATGAGAGAGAAAAAAGGCTTCTCCTAAAGGATACATAGATGAAGATATATTTTCTTTGTGATGTGCCAGCAGCACTTTCTGTAATACAGATAGTCCTCGACCTACAACCATAATGGAGCCTGCCTATTACGGTCACAAGTATAGAATCATAGAATAACAGAATTGGAAGGGACTCTATACCATTCCAGATAAATAGTTGTCCAATCTCTTGAAAACCTCCAGTGATGGAGCAAGCCTCTCCACTGATTGTTCTCATTTCTCCTTAATTCTAGGTTGGATCTCTCTTTAATAATCTTCCATCTGTTTCTTCTTGTCCTGCGCTCAGGTGCTTTGGAGAATAGATCAACCCTCTCTTTTCTGTGACAGTCCCTTAAGTATTGGAAAACTGCTATCATGTCATCACTAATCCTTCTCTTCACCAGACTAGATATATCTAGTTCCTGCAACCATTCAACATACAGTTTAGTTCCAGATCTCTAATCTTCGTTGTTATTGTTGTTCTCACTCTTTCTAGAGTCTCAACATCTTTTTTGTATTGTGACCAGAATGGGATGGGACATAGTATTCCAAATGTGTCCTACTAATGCAGTATAAAGCAGTACTATCACTTTGCATTATCGTGATACAATCCCTCTGTCGATACAGCCTAAGACTGCACTGGCTTTTTTGGCAACTGAAGCACACTGCTGGCTCATATTTAACTGGTTGTCCACTGGAATGCCTAGATCCTCTCACAGTTACTGTTTTTGAGCCAGGTACCACCTATTTTATACCTGCGCATTTGGTTTTTCTTGCCTAAGTGTAAACCTTTTTTCATCACTGAACTGCATTTTGTTGGATAGGGCCCAGTGTTCAAATATTCCTTCTGAATCTTGAGTCTATCTTCCAAGGTGTTGCCCCTCCCCCTTGGTATTTCCTGCAAATTTGATGAGTTCCCCTTCCCCTTCCTAGTCTAGATCATTTATGAAGATGTTGAAGAATACTGGGTCTAAGACAGAATCTTGAGGTACCACACTGCATACTTCCTTCCATTTAGATGTAGTTCCATTGAGCACTACACATTAAGTGTGGTTGGTCAGCCAGTTGCGAATCCATCTGGTGGTGATACTGTCTACCTCACATTTTTCAATCTTACCAAGAAAGTAGGCTATGGTCTACTATGTCAAATGGCTTACTGAAGTCTAAATAAACTATGTCGACAGTATTTCCCTGATCCAGTAATTTAGTCTAAATTAAATTAATTAAACTTAAATTTTGCTCTAAAGGCAGTCAGATAAATAGCAATTAACTTTCCAAGAGCTCAGCTTCTGCCCTGCCCATTTGCTTCACATGTTGTGCTCTAGCCGCCTGAACATTTTGACCTGAGATTTTTATTCATCTCCTCAATGCAAGTTGCAGAAAGATTTTGTTTGCTTCTTTCCTTTACTCTTCAGCCTGGCAATCACTCATCAATATAAGTAACCTACAGATTTTTGTCACCCTTTTTCCAGGCATGCAGTAAATTTGGCAAATGGGATAGTTAAAAAAGATCGAGATTGGAGGGGGGGAGTGAAAGATCAACAAATCCCCCCAGCTTTTTAATTTTTTATTGAAGACATATGGGTTTCTGGGGGAGGGAGGGGTTAAGCAAGGGAAAGGTTTTGAGATGCTCCTTTGAAGCTACTGTCTTTGCATATAGGCACTGATTTCCCCAAGCCAGGAGGCATTGGGAGCAGGCCCAAGCACTATGAGTTCCCAGTGGGGTGGGATGGGATGAAAGAGGTGGGGGTATTGCAGCATCTTTGTGATCAATTGTAAGGCTGAATGACCATCATAGTGCTGCAGCTGCTGTAGGTTTGAAACAGCATTGTATGTAACTTTGGGGGGTTCATAACTTCAAAACGATGTTAAGTGAGCTGTCTATCTCGAGGAGTGCCTGTAGTCTATACACAACTCATTTTCATACATTGTATTTATATATACTCTATTGCCTATCTTCTTGGTGCATACAATGCCCAGAATATCAACCGATATAAGCTGGCATATCATGCTATGACACCAAAACCCAAGATGCACAGAGTATATATGGCATGAGTGCAACCTCTAGGATTTTTTAGCTGGCTTGTTAAGCATATTATATGAACACAGCCAGAGCTGAAATTCACATGTCCCTCCTAATTTTGCTTCACATCAATTGTTCAATTTTCTCTAAACCAGGAATTTGGACAAGTGAGAGATCAAAATAATAAAAGACTATATCTAGGAGTATAGTCTACCATTTATGAATCACAGAAGGCCCTTTTTAGCTTGCAATACTCATTGCAAGCAGAGAATTTCTCCCATTCCCATCTAATTCTGAAATCTATCCTGCTTTATAATTCAACTAGATTGTACAATTTTAAAAAGATCTATTAATAGGGATGTAGGCAAATATATTCGCTCCACAAAGACATTACATTTTACTATAACAATAATACAGCACTTTTGTTCAGTCAACAACTTTATCATTAGTCCATACAGACCTTATTTTCACTGCCTTGTACTATATTTTGATGGTCAGATTTTTAGAAATAAAGATTCAATGTCATCACAATTTGTTATACAGTTAGAAGAAAGATGCCCCCATAATACTGGTAGTAATTATTTTTCCCATTACAGGATTAAAATCCTGTTTTCACATATTTATGGAAGGCAATAAAGAATCGTGATGAACTGACATCATACATTTCAAGCATTTGGCCATTGGAAGGTCCATTTAATTAGACAATTGATAATAGAAAATCAGCCTCAATATAAATTATGAGTGACAGAAATGTTTCTATGAAAATGTAAATTGAATACATTATATTTAGACATTCTTAGATTCTTAAAACATTATTTTTAAAATAAATGTTGTATTAGAAGATAAGTAAAAATTCTGTAAAAGAAACAAACAGTAGCATCTGTTTTTGTCTATGATTCTAACAGATTTCCCATTCTGCCAATTGTTCTATACAATATTGGCACCTGCCAATTTTTTTCCTCTCTGTTGCAAGGATGTAAAATTCAATGTAGGTTTGTTATATATTATGTAATAGAATTAACACAAAAGTCTCTATTGAATCTCTACCTTCTGTTTGTAATACTATATATTTCTTTTAATACATTAAGCCAACATGTGCATATATTCTGTTGGCATCAATTGTTTATGTGAAAATAGCCTTGACTTATAAACAACTGCAATTCATATCTGCAGAAAAACCTCCCATTTTTAACAATAATATCTTTCAAATAAAATGTTTTGGAGATAAATAACAAATCCTGGTGAGTAGATTGAACAAACTGTTTCTATTGTGCTTGCAAAAGAATATTTTACATAAAATCCCTTTCTAACTCACCATATCTAGCCCAAAGCATAGGATGAACATTGGAGCACTCTCTGATCAAGATGGGGAAGTTTGGATTTGCCTTCTTCAATGTGACATAGTGTTGTTCAATGAAATCTCTGCAATACATTCAGTTCAAAAATGTTATTCCATTCAATTACCAAAACTACAAAAAACGTGTATTGATTCATATCTTACCCAGTTTTGATTAACTTTTAATGTTCAATGTTTTACTTTAATGTTTTATATTGCTGTTTTTATGACATTTTAAGCTGCCCTGAGTTTCTCAACAGTGATATGGGTAGCAAATAAATTTAATAAATATTAATTACACAATATGCTTGTCGGAACCCATTCTTTTGGTTGGGGGGGTGTTCTGTTCTTTTCGGTTTCTTTCTGTGGGTTCTGTCATTCTCCTGGGGGGAGGGGGGAGGCTCCAGGGAACACATCTTTTCTCCTTTTTGCTTAGCTACAATGTATCCTCTCTGCCTGTCCTATCATGATTCACCCTTAAAAGTTCCTCTGCTCTCTGTATTGTAAGGAAATCAAGATTTGCTTTAACCCCGTCTGCCTTGAAACGTAAGGAAGGATTAGGATCAACCCCTCCTGGGCTTTCTCCTACAAAGCTTAATAGCAGCCCAGAGGGCACCTCGCTATTTGCTTCCAGCCAGCCTATCCACTTAGCAACTCCTAAGCAAGCAGCCAGAGCCAGCTTCTTTTTCTGAACCGCCAGGAGCCACTTCTGAAAGGAACCTTTGTTTCCTCCGATACCTTGAATACCAAGTACCTCCAGTGCTCCCAGTCATTTACTCTGGGACGGCTCCCTCGTACAGCCAAATATACTGAAGCGTACTAAATGAAACCTATTCAAATGCCCACAATGCACCACCGCCAAGCTGGGCAATGCTATCCACATTTTAGCCCGCGCGATGCGCAACGCCAAGGGATAAGCGGGACAGCTTCCATGCCCCTCCACAAAGGGGTCCAATAAGATCCCTGCTCGCCTCTCCACCTACCGGACTCCCTGACTAGCCGCCGAGTTTTGGCAAAGGTGGATCCGAATTTCCTTAAGATTCTGGCCAAGGTTGCCACCAACGGTTCGGACAACTGCGGCGGCCGCCATGGTGACCGCCAGCCCCAATGTCCCGCGGGCAGTGGGCGTTGCTGCGCCTTCGCTGTAGCCAATCCGGCGCTTAGCAGAAGACCGACGCTTAATGACGCGAACAGGATGAAAAGCGCGCGAGGTGTTATGGGTAATGAACACATAATTCCCTGCCGCGGCTTATAGACCTATAAATGTTCGAAGAGATACAAAACTTATATTTTTTTATTGATTTAAATCTGTTTCTGGCTGCACAAGTTCTGGACTGAAAATGTATCACCTAGAATCATCGGGCTGGAAGGGACCTTGGAGGTCTTCATCACTGGAGGTTTTTAAGAAAAGACTGGAGAGCCACCTATCTGAAATGGTATAGGGTCTCCTGTTTGAGCAGGGGGGTTGGATTAGAAGACCTCCAAGGTCCCTTCCAGTTCTATTCTGATTGATTGTTCGTTTAGTCCAAATCCCTGCCCAAGGCAGGAAACCTTATTGCATTTCGAACAAATGGCTGCCCAATCTTGAAGACTTCTAGTTATGGAGCACCTATAACCCCAGAAGGCAAGTCGTTCCACTGATTAATTGTTCCCAGTGTCAGGAAATTTCTCCTTTGGATCACTCTCTTACTAGCTTCCACCGATACTTTCTTGTCCTACTCTCAAGTGCTTTCGAGAATAAGTTGAACCCCTCTTCTCTGTGACACCTCCTCAAATACTTGAAGAGACAGCTATCATGTCGCCTCTACTGCTTCTCTTCGTTAGATACTAGAAGATATACCTTACCTATCGTTCCTGGAAAGGTTCAGCCTCCAGACCCCTTAGCATCTTTGTTGCTCTTCTCTGAACTTTCTGAGGTACTTCGATCTAGGGATTTCTTCTACGCATAGAAATCAGCGAAAAATTAGAAGAGCAGCGATGGAACGGCTGATCTATGAAGAAACAAAGGCGGCAGCACAGCGAGACCAACATTTTTATAAGCAACCAAATATTTTTAATGAGAGATCATTGAAAGAAAGGCTAACTTAATTCTGAAACTCAACCCGGAAATAGCCTATCTCGACAAGTCTATAATTGAACTATATCTTATCTCTAAGCTCCCAGGAAGTTGCCGCGCAGTGCACTAGGGGGTTTAAGGGGCCTTCCCTGCGCGGTGCCTTGTGGGAAAGAGGCAGAGTTCGGTGGATTGTTGTTTGTCACTTCAGCCGGATCCGTTTATATCAAGAGAAGCGACAATGCCGGAACGAGACAGTGAGTGTCACCTTAAAACCTGCGGGGGATGAGAAGGAGTCGGTGAAATGCCCTCGGGCTTCTTGTTGCTTGGCCTCCCTTGTCAAATGAAGGGCCAGCGAATAAATGTTCGGAGGGATCTGGGACAGTCTGCCGCCCCTTCCCTGTTTTATTCCTGAGTGGCGGGGGAGGGGAGGCTGGGAGGGGGGTCTTTTTCCTTGGCTCCCTTTTGATGGATACAGTAAAACAATCCCTAATGAACGATGGACCCTCTCCCTGAAAAGAATGGACGATCACAGAGCGGGTGCTTTTCGATTTTAATTGCAGCTTGGAAGAGAGCTTTATAGCAGGGGTCTTCAAACTTGGCCCTTTTATGACTTGTGGACTTCAACTCCCAGAATTCCTCAGCCAGCGTGCCAGGCTAAGGATTTCTGGGAGTTGAAGTCCACAAGTCATAAAAGGGCCAAGTTTGCCTACCCCTGCTTTATGGAGTCAGATGGGCAAAGAATACAGTACTCCGATGATGGATTGTTATTTATTTGTGATTTGTTTGCTAAATTTTTGTAAAACATGCCAGATTTTTTCCTAAATTACATATTCTGTATTTTGCCCTGTGCTGTACTATATTAGATATAAAAATGCTAATTTTCAGTGGGGAAATCTGAGGAGAAAAATGAAGGGAAAAGCAAGAGTTACTTACATGAAGTATTGCCTGTTCAATTACAATTTCAGAATTGAATATGATCACCATCGTCAGTTTCTAATTCTTTTTTATATAAATATTTTTATTAAGTTTTTATAATTACAAATCTTTAGTGCTTAATAAACAACGTGTTGTCTGGGTTCACATATTTAACATTAATAGTAATACAACTTCCATTTCTACTCTCTACTCCATTTTTCCAGCTATTTATAGAAATTATCCCATGTTTGGAAATATTTTGTATCTTCTTTCCTTTTCATTTTCAGCGTGAGCCTATCCATTTCTGCACAATCTAAAATTTTCCTGATTATGTCTTCTTCCGATGGCGTTTCTTCATTTTTTTTAATACTGTGCAAATGCAGTTCTCGCTGCTCTCAGTTTCTAATTCTTATTATTTTACATTTTTAGGGACTGGTGAAAATCAAAGTTTTGTGTTTGATGGGAATTTTTTTTTACTCTTTTATATTTTAATTTACCTCTTGATTTTTATAAACATGGCCAGATTCTTAAGCATGTATATCTTGTGGTTCTGTGGGATTTACACACATGACTTTTGGGAATCTCTCCTTGTTTCTTCTGTCTTCAAGGAATCCTGAAGTGATTCCCAATAACTATAGGTATTGCAAATGATCATATTACTTTGTGCTAGTCCCTTGATTTTACTTGCATAGAAAATAATGGGGAAAAATTGAAACATTTCTGGTACAAATTCCGAGACACAGATATTAATATTCCTACAGATAATGAATTATTATGTACAAAATAAAAAGACCAAAGTATTGTAAAGAAAAATTCAATTGAGGAGAGGAGTTTATATTTGTGAACGTTGAAATTTGGAAAAATTAAGATAAAGAAGAAATAGTTTCTGTCATCGCTGTATCTTCCTGCTGGGTTTCACAGAATGGTCTGTAGACTACAAGAAAACTAATACTGTTCTGGACAAGTACTTTCTTGAATCTCTTAATTTTCCCACGCTGTTAAAGTACCACTTTGGAACTAGCTGAAAATCAGTTATATATCAGGTATTTCTTGATATTATTTCTTTGCAGATATTTTACTTCTGCAGTAAAATGTCACAAAAGGTTGTTTAAGTGAAATGCATATTTATCTTTCAGATATATTATGTTTACTTATAATTCTTTTTCTAGGTGAGCCGTTCTCCAACCCTTTAGCCCCAGATGGCCATGATGTGGACGATTCTCATTCTTTTCACCAGTGAGTAGAGCTTTTAATTTTACTTTAAGATAGAGCTTTCAGTATTGCAGACCAGTGTACTTTTGATAATTAAATAAAATACCACCTGACCAAGCAAACAATAAGGGTGCAATGGAACTATAACATTCTGATTTTTTTCTATATCTTTCTCGTTTTTCTGACCAATTTTCATGCTATAATCAGTGGGCAAATCATGAGACATCACAAAGTAATTTTCTCACTAGCAGGGATTGTGGCAAATCTACCGTATGTACAATACATGGGTATACTAATTGAATATTATATAGGGGCGTTTAATTTTTCTTAATAAATTATGTACTACAAATTGCACATTTTTGCAGTATTTCAAATGCTTTAATTTTTCTAACTTTTTCAGAGTCATTTGGAGTCAGCTGGCATACAAATTTAATGAATAATGATACTTATACTTATTCTGTTTTTATGCGTTTTTGTAAGCAATTGTTTTTGTGATAGGTCTAAATTGACCAATGAAGACTTTCGTAAGCTTCTTATGACTCCGCGGGCAACACCAACATCTGCACCGCCTTCAAAATCTCGCCATCATGAGTAAGCATGCAATTTTTGTATTTTTTATCAAAAATATATTTACCAAATACATTTTAGCTGATGCATAACTATCTTGTATTAGTTCTAACTTAATTTCATGTTATCTATAAAACAAATACATGTTTAACTTGTATACTGAAATAATTGAAATACAGACCCACAATAAATGCTAAAATCAAGACTAGGCTATTTGAATAAATAGAACTTGCAAAATTCACAAAATGTTTTGTACATTTTATCCATGTACCAATCCTGAAAAGTAAAATTTATTACTTTCTACAAACTGCCTACATGATGTTATTATTTTGAAAGCATTTTTCTTGAAGGGATTTAGGGTTGGTTCCCTCTGAGGTGAATAAAGAGTAAAACTTCATTATTGCTAATATTTTTTTGAAATTAGAGTTTAAATTTTATTGCAGTTTAATCATAGGATATTATGAACATTTTCTTGTTCTTTTTAGAATGCCAAGAGAGTACAATGAAGATGAAGATCCAGCCGCTCGCAGGAGAAAGAAAAAAAGGTAATAGGGACTGGTTCCTGAAGTTTCCAAAAGAGTTGATGTATTTTTGAACTGGAGGAAGAATCATATTGCTGGATAAATGGAGCTAATCGTTTTGCATATCTTTTAGTACTTAATATAAGCACGAATCAGACAATATATATGTTATTTCTCTGTATGAATAATGTAGGCCTAGGTCAGGGGTGTCAAACTGCCGGCCTGCGGGCCGGATGCATCATAGCGAAACCATGCCCACCCCATTGTCGGCAATGGCAAAAAAGTCACGATATGTCACGACATGTCACATGACGTTGTGAGTTTGACACCCCTGGCCTAGGTTAAGGATGAAACAAAGGAAAGTGGCAATCAGTATTACTGGTGTTAAAAAAGTATTCTTAGAATATTGTGGTTTATTTGCTTAATATATTTTGGCTTTTTTTTCTTTTTTAAAATGTCAGCTATTATGCAAAACTACGCCAACAAGAAATTGAGCGAGAGAGGGAATTGGCCGAGAAATACAGAGACCGTGCCAAAGAAAGACGCGATGGTGTCAACAAAGATTATGAAGAAACAGAACTAATCAGTACAACTGCCAATTACAGGGCAGTAGGACCCACTGCAGAGGCGTGAGTACAGTCACAGTTACTGCCATTCTGACTTGGAGTACAGAGCAGTGCTTATCTTAAAACATTTGTTTTTGTTGTACTAGGGATAAATCAGCAGCAGAAAAGAGGCGGCAATTGATTCAGGAGTCCAAATTCTTGGGTGGTGACATGGAACACACCCACTTGGTGAAGGGTCTGGATTTTGCTTTGTTGCAAAAGGTGAGCCAGATAATGCAACAGTGCATGTTAAGGAAGTTCTTGCCCTTATTTGTGCTGCTGCTGTACCTAAAAATATTCCATCTAAGTTATTTTTTTGTAATTTTTCCTATCTTGGGTTGTAATGTCTCCTCTTCCCAATTATATCATTGCAGAAATTGTTTGAAATCAAGAAAAATCTGAGAATTTGTTCAGGGCTTTCAAGTCACTGTTTTTCAGTGGTTGCTACGAAAGTATATTATATCAATTGCATATTTTGCATAGAATGCATACATTTCATGTACGAAATACCTGCATTAAACATCTAAAGTAACCTTTTTTCCCATTTGCCACTATTTATTTCTCCCCCTCTCCTTAACCTTCCATGCCTTAGCAATCCTGAGGCAGGGAAGAGTACTTTTTCTTGGTTGCTAATAACAGTAAGTAAATACTTGCTCTTGAACAAGGCTATTATGCAGGGAGATATTTTAAACTTCCTGTTAAGTTATGAAGTTTTTTTCCCTGCTGCTCATAACAGTGGAAAAACAATGGTGGCTGACCAGCTGGGTGCTAGTGGAAAACAGTGGATTCAGATCTGCAGACAGTGGTGAAGAGCTGTTGGGAGCCAGCAATTTGTTCCTATTTTATCTAATCTATTGGGAGTCTATATTCATAAAATCATACCATTTTGAAGAAAATGTATTTCTGGTCAGGTACGGGCGGAGATTGCCAGCAAAGAAAAAGAAGAAGAAGACCTAATGGAAAAGCCCCCAAAAGAAACTAAGTAAGTAGAGATAAGAGAGTTCTGACCGATGAACTTTTAGACTGAAAAAATAGTAGCCCCACTACTCTCATGTATTTCATTGCTTCCTTTCTAGGAAGGATGAAGATCCTGAAAATAAAATTGAATTCAAGACTCGCTTGGGTAAGGTTGTTCAAACATTTTATTTATTTAATAGATTTACATTCTATCCCCCCCCCCAGGTGCATGTGGTAACATATATAATGCCTTCTTTCCATTTTTTTCTGTCCAACAACAAGCCTGTGAGAGTGACTCATCCAGAGTCACCCAGTGAACTACTGTGTTTGAGAGTGAACTTAGATCATCTCAGTCTGTCCAACAGTTTACATATTCTTTACCTAGAACACTGATGGCGAACCTTTTAGAGACCGAGTGCCCAAAATCCTCCCCGCCCCGCCTCCATCGCACCCATCCACAGGGAGACCTACTGCCTCCATGGCCCGCTGCAGATTACCCAGGTGGCTCTGTAGTGCCATGGTGGCCATGCCCTCCGCCCACACCCCGCAGCATCATCTGCGCATTACAGGGCTCAAGGGCGGAGTCTTGTCCCTGCTGCCCGGCTGCCATGTCCTTGGCTGCGCTGCTCCACACGGGCCGCGGCCTGGGACGACTCTCCTCTGGGGGGGCTGCTGGTGAGGGGGACGCAGGGGGAGGCAGAGCTGGGGCGATGGCGCACGTGCCCACAGAGAGGGCTCTGAGTGCCGCCTCTGGCACACGTGCCATAGGTTCGCCACCACTGACCTAGAATAAGATGTTATGAACATGTACTCGGAGCAAGTTTATTCTGACTTTATGTGTTCTTAAATAACCTGAGGATGAAAGTAGATACTTTTTTCTAGTCTTGGTTTTATGTGGTTTGAAGAATGGCTGATTGGAGAAATGGCTGCAGTATCTTGGTTCTAGTTCTTACAATATCATAAATCATACTGTGGTTTGTTTAGCTTAATATAATATTGTGTGAATAGTGGCATATTCATGAATCCTCTTTTTTGCTAGGCCGTAACATCTATCGGATGCTATTCAGGAACAAGGCATATGAGCGGAATGAGCTCTTTCTGCCAGGGCGAATGGCTTATGTGGTGGATCTTGATGATGAGTATGCTGACACAGATATTCCCACAACCTTGATTAGAAGTAAGGCTGATTGCCCAACCATGGAGGTAATTGACCTAATTGCTGTGGTTGCTTTATGAGCAAGGCAGTCATATATGAGCTATCAGGGTAGTGATTCCTGTGATTTATTCTTCTAGGCCCAGACCACACTGACTACAAATGATATTGTAATTAGTAAACTGACTCAGATTCTTTCCTATCTGAGGCAAGGCACTCGTAATAAAAAGCTCAAGAAAAAGGATAAAGGTAAGCATATGTTTTTAGAATTCAGACTTGCATATCTCATTTTCCATGATGAACAGCATTAAAAAATGAACATTTTGTTAACATTTGATTAATGTCAGAATGGTAACGGAGTACAAAACGTAGATTCTACATTGCCCTAAAGGTTGATGTTTCACATTAGTATGAAAAATGTGTTTAAGATGGAGATTATTTCTTTTTCAATCTGAAGAATAGACACTTGCATGATCAAAGAGTGAAAAGATTAACATAAGTTGGGTACCATATCATATAAAAATGCACCATTGATGAAATACTACAGACATTTGCAAAACCATATGTTTATTTCCTAAAAAAATAATATCCCATGGGTACAGAAGTAAGTGTATTCTGATTTGCTATTTGTAGGGAAACTGGATGAGAAAAAACCCCCAGAGGCAGACATGAAGTAAGTATATGGCTATGTCAAGTGCTTATCCTTCAGGGCTGGATCCTTCTCATTGTATTTGGAACTATATTCAGGAGGCTGCTGCATTCTTGCATGGTCTTCAGTTTGGAAAGAACAGACAAGTGAACTAATTTGGCTTCCCCTTCAGGATGCAGGGGCTGAATTGTTTAAAAAGGAAGATATTACACCTTGGGAGCAAAAGTGTTTAATAAAAAAGAATAACTTGTGATAAGTAATTCTCCAGGCAAGATTTTTATGCCATTTTCTGAGACTTAGGTGTTTTTTTTTTATCTTTTGCCTTTTTAATATGTGCTTGTCTGATGAAAAGTATTTTTGAAGATATTGGTGATTATGTACCGACTGCGGCAAAAGTGCCACGAGAAAAGGAACGAGAGAGATACAGGGAACGGGACCGAGAACGGGAGAGAGAGAGAGACAGGGAACATGAACGAGATCGTGAACGGGAGAGAGAAAGGGAACGTGAAGAGGAGAAAAAGAGGCACAGCTACTTTGAGAAACCCAAAGCTGATGATGAGGTAAGCACACATCTCTCTGTCCCATAAAATTAAGACTTTGTCAGGCCCAAAATTCAATTAAGTTTAGTTCTTTACTTCAGGGCTTTTCAACCAGTGGTACGGGCACCACCTATGGTACATTGGCACCTGGCAAGTGGTACGCGACCATCCTAGAAAAGTGGTAGCGGGCGAGGGGAATGAGCTGAACCAGTGGCAGCACCGCACAAGCCTGAGCGAGAGATGGCTGGAGCTGCAGGGCTGTCAGGGCTCAGCGGAAACGCCAGGATCAGTGCCGCTTTCCAGCTGATTGGTGCTTCTTCAGGACTGTCAGGGCTCAGTGGGAGCGTCAGGATCAGCGCCAGGCTCCAGCTGGAGCTCAGCGCTGATCCTGGTGCTTTTGCTGAGCCCTGAAGAAGCACCAATCAGCTGGAAAGCAGCACTGATCCTGGTGCTTCTGCTGAGCTCAGAAGAAGCGCCGATCAGCTGGAATGTTGAAGCATCTCCAGGGTCTTGTGATTTACATTCAGATGCTTGGCAACTGATTCATATTTATGACGGTCACAGTGTCCCAGGGTCATGTGAAGTGACCAAAACCTGCTGCAACCACCCAGCAGACGGGGGGAATAAAAACCAAACACTCCCACCCCACTCTCGCTGCCAATCCTCAACGGAAATGCTCACAACAATGAAAACCTCGGATAGGAGGAAGAGCGCCGCCAGGTGGGCAGGCAGGTGTCTTGCTTGGCTGTGGCTTGGGGGGTACTTTTTTCAGTGCCATTGTAACTTTGAACAGTCACTAAGCGAACTGTTGTAAGTCAAGGACTACGTGTACTTTATCACCTTTTTCCTTTTTTTTTTAATGTGTCATCAAGTTTTTGACCCCTTGCTAGGCGACTGGTGGTACTCAGATATTGCAATATCCTAAAAGTGGTACAATGGGTGAAAAGGTTGAAAAGCCCTGCTTTACTTGCTTACACCTAATGGACAGGATCTTGTCAAACTAAAACTATAACTTTCTACCTTACTAGATGTATCCTAAGAGATTCTAGGGTGTGGTTACCCTAAGCTCTTCCCCCCCCCGCCCCCTTCCCCATCCAGTGTGGGATTGTGCAGTTTCTTAATCCTGTCCTCTATGTGGGAAAGCTCTCTGTTGCCAAAACACTCCCCCACTGCTCTTGCAGGTGACATTCCATCACAGATACTGTGTTTTTGGTGGCTCTTCATCAGGACTATGTTTTACCATTATAAAACAATTTTGAAATCTTTTGTAACCTTAATGAGGCTACAATAATTAAATGGAAACAGTGAATTTAATTGAATATTTGTGCAAAATTGCCAGTAAAATTGTAGAAATAATGGTCTTGTAGTATTTTACTCTATTCTCAAGTAGTTCTCAGATGCTAGTTGCAAAGGTACATGAACTTTTGGCTTCTTATCAATATTTGGCACGTGGGGACAAAATTCTGCACTATATGCATCTTTTAAACTAATCAAACATAGCTTATCATGTTAAGTAACTAGCTTTCATTTTGATTGTTTATTTTGAGAGTAATGTGTTCGTTTTCTTTTCTCCATTTAGCCTAATGATATAGACAAAGGTAAGTTCTTATGTTAAACTTGATTTAAAAAACTGGCTGCAAGCAGGAAAAATATGATTGCTAAACAAAATATCTGTGCAATTGTAGATGTAAGAAATAACTTTTATCTCAGTCATTCAATATCACTAGAGATTTATCTCCATTGAATATTTAGAAAACCTAATACAGTATGACTGGAATTTTTTTTTTTAGCTTGATGATTAGCCATGCTAGAAAGATTTTTAAAAACGTATATTTTGGTTTTTTTGTATGATTATCTCCTTATTTGTGGTAAATTTAAAGGCTGGTTTACATATCACAATAAGCCAACAATGGCTTTTTTATATCCCTTAAGTTTTGGAGTAGCCTCCTGGTTTAGTGGTTCCAATCTCAATACAGTAATGGCACCCAATCAAGAGGATCTCCTATGATCTCCTCTTAGTTTTCAATAAGATTCAGCTGGAATATAGTATTATTTCTGTCAGGCTGGTCAGTAATTTCTTTCTTCTTTTTTTCAGGACCTGGCTCAGCCAAAGAGTTGATTAAATCAATCAATGAAAAGTTTGCTGGTTCTACTGGCTGGGAAGGGACAGAACCATATCCTTTACATCTGTATACTGAATGAGGGATTCTGTATAGCGTTTAGCAGCTGCTATAGGGTTTTTGGTAAAGCATTTATCTTATCCAGAAATTCAAATCTTCATTTAAAGAAAATACTTTGCTTTTGTATCTTGGGAAAGCCCCAAAATAATACCAAGACTTAAGGTGACATTTGGAACCAGAATCTCGGTTTTTCACTGAAGTAGTTGTTAAGGGAGACCGTACATGACTGCTTTGCTCAATGACTGCAATCCTGGCACTCCAGGTTGTAGTAAATAAGCAATCTTGCAAGTTGTTAAATGGAGGAGTCCCAGATAAGGAATACAAGGGTGCCTCAGGAGCGGGGGAGGCCCTAGAAGGCCTGTGCAGGCCATATGTTAGTTTGGGCAGGTGCTACAGTGCAGTACAAAACCACAACCACTCCAGGAAGTTTCAGCCAGCCCAGGCCAGCCTTACAATGCAGCATTCAGTAACAGCGCCAGTATTGGTCCTGAACTAGAGTCGTAGGGTCTTCAGCAATCTTGGCCTGCTGCCGCCACCCCCGAATTTCAGCTTCAGCCACAGTGTTGTCGCTGCTGTTGAGAAATACTGTCTCAAGCCCCACACTGGCCTGCCATTCTGCACGCTACTCACCTTCAGTTGTTTTCCCCCTGCTGTTTTCCCCCAGAATGCCAGCATAGAAAAAGGCAGTAGCCATTCTTGTAATACTTCAGAAGTTTCTCTGACTTTTTCATTTCCCACATCATGGGGCCGATTGGTGCTGGATGATGGTGGCTGCAGTATGGGGCTTGAGATAGCATTTCTTGATGGTAGAGGCAGCATTGGGGCTGAAATTGAGGTCTAAGAGTGGAGACAGCTGGCTGAGACTGCTGAAGGCCCTAACCTCTATGTCAGAATTGTACCATGAGGCGTAGGGCAGGTATTGGGGGACATACATGGGAGGGGGGAGTTACAGTGCCCATGCGTTTGTAAGTGTAGGTGGGTTGCCACACATCCAAATTTTGATCACGTGACTGCAGGGATGCTGCAACAGCCATAGGTTTGGGCACAATTGCAAGTCCCTTCAAAATGATAATTTTGAATTATCATTGTATGAATGTTGTTTAAGTTAAGGACTGCCATTATATATATGTTCTATGGAAATATATAGAAATAGTCCTTGCTTAATGACTTAGTGGCCGTTTAATAAATGACAGACACCCCCTCCCCTGGCAAAGCTACGTATAACCCAGTTCCAAAGTTCTGACTGTGGCATACCCTCCATGGTCACACGATTGCATTTTAGGCACTTGGCAACCAGCACACCTTTGTGGCTGGTCACAGTGTTCTACAGTCATGTGACCACAATTTACGACGTTTTATGCCTTTTCGTCCAGTTTCCAGCAGAAAACACCCATAGGTACATAGTGATTTGCTTAACAACCACAGTATCCACTTAATAACTGCTGTGAAAAAAGTCATAAAATTGGGCCAGTCTTAAGGGTACCTTGACTTACAACTGTTATGACTTAAGATAGACATTCCGGGCTCCATTATGTTGAGAACTACCTATTGTTTCCAGTGGAGTGACTGGAAGAGATACTTGACTCCAATGAAATTGGTATGATTGTTACAAAAGCTTGTAAGAAAGAAAATATTGATCTGAACAGCTTAAGACCTTTTCAGTATTCTGCTTGGTCTCCCCATACGGATTCATGGTGCTTGCTTATTAGGTAGAGACAGTCTTGTCCCTTTCAGACTACTTTTGTTCCTTATCCTTTAATACATTAAAAAAAACTGAAGATAAAAAGCAGTTGGGTGACTTCTTTGGAATGCTAAACAGCTATGCTGAATGCTACCCTGCAACGTAAGAATATTATTTATTCATCATTCAGAGGACTACTGATATAGGAACAGAACTTAACATCAGAAAGTTATCTAAATTTTGGAATAGTGGGACATAAATTTTAAATTAAAAAAAAACATTCAGACCAGGAATATGAAACCTTTTTGGCTCAAGGACCATGCACATTTTCTTGGCAAATAATTTTGACAAAAAACATTTATTTATTTAAAATGTCAGGGCCAGAAGTTGATAGGGCTAAGTCATTGTCATATGCACAAACTTGGAAAAAGTTTGGCTTTACACTAAAACATTAGCAGAATCTGAAGTTAAATAGTTTGAAGATATTCAAAATGGTCCTGCAACTATCAGCCTGTGCACACACACATACACACACAAATATATTTTCTACTCAACTGAGTAGCAGAGTAGTGGACTAGGAAAATATAACTTTTTTGAAATAATCTATTTCTATAGATGGTGACTGAAGTCCAATTTTTCAGTTTTAGATTTTATCATGTATACTATAGAATCTATAAACTAAGCAGAGAATTCCAGATTTGTTACTGCTATGTTTCAAACTATAATTTTGAATGGGATTGTAGATACAGTTACTGCCAATTTTGTGTTTATCTTAGAATGGATGCCATGGCTGTGGATAGTGATGAAGAAGTAGATTATAGTAAAATGGATCAGGTATACCATTGATAACTTTAAAATAAGTATTTTTGTATGTTGTAATAATTTCATAATGAGTCATTTGGAATCTGTATACTATTAAAACTCTCCATGTTTGTGTGTAAACTTTAACTGGGCAAAATAGTACATCATAGGAGATACCTCAAATGGACTAACTTATAGATTGCACTCAAAATTCAAAATCCTTACTCTCATGCAACTGAAATTTTGCAAATTTTATGACATAATACAAAACGTCATAAACCACCTCCTATGGTCAATTGTGCTGTACAGTTCAACATGGGCTATTTTCAAAGCAGATACATCTCTGAATAGCTCCCTAAATATTTAAGTTTTTTTCCCCTAGTGAAGGCAGTACATTAGAAGCTCTGCCATTGCAGAAAGCATTGAGGAATCTGATAAGGAAATAGATCTGAAAAGCTGACCCAATGGATCAGGGTTTGTCTAGTATATATATTGAAATTTTTCATAGGAACCTGGCAGCTTTAATTTTCTAGCTTTACTTGCAGTTGAATAAGGTGCTATAATGGATTTTACTATGTGAGATAAAATATTTTAATGCTTTCTTCTGTATAATGTGTGTTCATACCCACTGCAAAAAGGAGAAAAGTAGCATAATGGATAGTCTAGAAACTTTATTCTTGGAAGCTAATATTTTTTGTTTACTTTTTCAGCAGCAAAGTTAGAGATTGAGTATGCTAATATATGGAGCATTCAAAAACAGTTTCATTTACTTTCAGCTTAAAGTGGTACAGTTCTTTTTACTACATAATTCTACTTCATTTGTCTTTTTCTCCTTCCCCAAGGGAAACAAAAAAGGACCTCTGGGTCGTTGGGACTTCGACACACAAGAAGAATATAGCGAGTACATGAATAACAAAGAGGCTCTACCCAAGTGAGTTTGCAAGTTGTTTTTAAGAGTAGGAAGATAGATGGTATTATATAGGGTATATTATTTATAAGTAATAGGATTCCAGAAAACCCTTAAGACCTGTCTCTGTCCCCAGGCTGAGGGTTAACATGGTACAATATATTAGTTATACCCATGTCATATTATTTGTCTTGCACTGTTTGTTGTTCTATTGTTTCAGTCTCGGCTGCCTATTTATGTAGTTTTTAACTGTTTTACTCTTTATATGGATTTTATAGCCCACCCAGAGGTTTCTGGAACGGGCAGACATATTAAGTCAATTAAATTAAATTAAAATTATTATAATTAAATTCCTACTACATTTTGCAGAATGCCTCATAAGATGCCTCATATAACAGAACTTAGATCTCAGTTTTTTGCATCAGACTAGCTGAATCACAAATTCCCCATCTGTACTTGTTCCTCTTATTTTAGAGCAGCGTTCCAATACGGAATCAAGATGTCTGAAGGCCGTAAAACACGTCGTTTCAAAGAGACCAATGACAAAGCTGAATTGGATCGGCAGTGGAAAAAGATTAGTGCAGTAAGCATCTTAAGCTACATTTATTTAGTAACATTTGTTTTGTCCACCTTGGGTAGTAGTTTTCTTTACGGTTTTGTACACACGCCTTACAGGTTTTAAGATTTGGAAAGGATTGTGTTCTGCTATTTCATTCAGTTTCATGCATAGAAATATGCTATATTTTAGGTCCTTTCATTTCCGTGTCGACTTCCAATCAGATTGTGACACCTTTTAATATCTAGTTTATGATCAAAATTCTGATGCCTAAATGTTCTCTTTATATTGTGGGAGCAATCTAAACTTTTTCATATGTGCTGATCTATTTAATTTTTGTGCTATTCACACAATCTTTTGCTTGAAAGTTAGGCACTCCAAAAAACCCAAATGCTTTAATGTCATATCCACAATACAGTGATTGTATTCTCTTTACAGATCATTGAAAAAAGAAAGAAGATGGAGGCTGATGGGTTAGTATAATTGCACATGAAACGTTAACGTGATATGAAAAGTACTCTTGGAGCCATCTCTATGTCTTATGTGTTATCTTATATGTATTCAGCAAAGTGCTGCTACTCATTTGTGGCAGGAGATACATGTGTGGTCTGAAGAATGTTAATTACTTTACCTTCTGCATTTTTTGCTCTTAGATATGGTTTGTTTTTAGTACTGTTATGTTTTTTTCTGTGCGTGGTTTCTGCTAAAGTGCCCCATATTACAGTATTTTATATAAATGTCTATAATTTCAGGGTTGAGGTGAAGAGACCAAAATACTGACGCTGCCAGGAGGCTTTGATTCCTTCAGTTGTATTTCAAAAGCTCAGCTCTAGTGGAGATTTGATTCTGATGGACTAGTCACTGGAACAAGCCCACCTTGCTTCCTGCTTACATATGAATATGAAGGGCAGCTCCTGATTGCAACGAAACTTTTTAGATGCTTTTTTCCTTCTCTGCAGCTCATGTTCCCCAAGGGCTTGCACTTTGGATTTGTACTGCAATAAAAACTGCTAAAATGTTAATGTTACAGAATTCTTATTGTATTCCTTGAATACATGGCAATATGGGGCAGGTAAGATTGGGGGGGGGGAGGGGGAGGTTTTCTTTATACAGAAAGTAATATGAATGGTCTTGTTAGTAGTATTTGCTATTATTGAAATACATCCTGATGTGAACTTACATAGCATATTCTGCCTATTAGGAAAAATCCTTTGTCTTCATTGTTACTTACTATTTCGATAGTTTCTGCCTGTCTTGTACAGAGTGGGTGTGCACCAAGCTTCCTCAATTAAATATTGTCACCTTGTGGGACCAAGGAAGTACAGTATGCCTTCTCTGCCACTGACACTGCCCTCTGGAACAGCATCCTCACGGACACAGATAGCACCCTTTCCTCTTGGATTTCAGAATGCCCTTAAGACTTGGCTCTGTTCCTCTGGAGCACTTTAATATTTTATTAGTACTGTCGTTTATAGTCTGGGTTGCCATGTCATGCTTCATATTTTTAAATTGTTTTAACTGTATATTTGGATACTGTAAAGCTTCCAGAGTTAAAAGAAATAACAATAAAATACAAATATTAAATGAATTAAAATTGCCACAATTAAGTCATTAAAGCTAATAGGAATAGTTCATAACACTATCACCCAATTTATATCGTTTAGATTCGTAATATGTTCATAATATATATGAATTAAAACAGAATTTGGCAATCTTTTAATCATTATTCTTTCATGTCTACAGTTAAAGCATGTGACATAGATGCTGTTACAATTTTAGACCACAATCTAGTGGACTTTATTGATGTATTTGATAAACATTTGGATATGATTAAGTCAGTTCTGAATGTATCTTTACTAGATTATTTTGTTAAGCGAATGAAATGAGTTTTTCTGACTCAGTTATATCATCTATAATGGGACAGTACTGAAGCATTTAGTCAAAGTCTAATTATCATTGTGCATCGCAAGAAAAGAAGCAATGGTTAGCTAAATATTTAGAGGAGAAATAGAAAGAATCAACTGTATATCCATTCTACCTCATGACCCATCTACAAATTTGGTCATTGCTAAATAGTAATTTAGCCAGCTTTATGTTTTCAAAGCAGAATTTTAATTATATGGTACCAAACAAAGGGATTGAAAAAAAGAAGACTCAGATACCAAGCTTTGGGATTTAAACACAGCAACGGCATAATTGTGTACCATCTATTTGGGATATGGATGGGAAATTTATAAAGATTCCAAATCTATTAATTAGTTGTGTTCTGAATATTAGTCTAAGCAATATTTTTCTAATTTCTCATTAATAGAAACTATCTGTTTCCTGGTATGGACAGCAGCAATTACTATATCTTCTCTGCAGTGACAAGTCAGGCAGGCTTAGTGAGTGGAGCTTCTTTTTTATGATTATACACTATAAAGTTTAGAAAGAAAAGATACAAAAGATGTAGCGAGGGGCAAAACATAATGTTTTAAAAACTCAGCATTTAAATACAGCATTATACAGTTTTATTGATTAATCTACAATGCAATAAGGAGCCATTTTGTAAAACTATCGATTCAAGGTAATAAATTTATTATAAAATCCATTGTAAAAGAATGATCTTTTTTGCTACAACCCATGCTTGATAAATCCATAGTTCATCATATACTGATATATTATACATGTTGGTATATAATTCAATACTCTAAGAAATACATTTAATATTCTTTATGACTAATACAGCTAAAATATTTGAACAAAATTGTGAAATCATCTTTAAATTGAATATATCACTCATTTGCTATTTTAAACAACTCAAATTTACATTGTGAATACAACTGAAAAGTTTTAAAATCTTAACTGGCAATAATCTGATCAGTATTGATACTGCTTACTTGTCCATGACTTTAAAAAATTACCAGTCCCAACATCTCCCAAATATGCTTTGAAGCTTGGAATGATGGAAATGCAGGGGAATTTTGACAAAAATCAAACCTTCTGTCAAGGTATCAGAAGCATCGCCTAATACTTTTCTTACTGCACTCATAATGGTTTTTAGAGTTGATCAGCTGGATTCTCTAGGGAGAATCTATAAAATGCAAAATGTATGCTCAGGGATAAAACTGTAAGACAAGAAAGTTCTAAAAAAACCGACTATTATAATAGCTGTAATTTTTATAACATTTTTTTTCTTTTAAGCAGATACTCCATTGTTCTCATTCATTCTTGGTTCTCAGAAAGGCCCAATCACTATTACTGTGCTCCTTCATTTCATAACCCATATCACATTCATTCAGAATGTTGCACAATTTTGCCAAAAACTAATCACTGATTCTTTATTATCAGCAGAAGAGTCATAGGTGCCTAGTATAAACTACAGTGACAAAAATGATTAAATGTGTGTGCTACAACATCGCAATACAAACCCAAGCTTTTCAGATTTGTGCCGTAATTAGGTGCAAGTATGGAAGTCTTATGTTTATTGTTCTGATATGTTGTCATTAGTCATCAAAAATGTATCCCTGATTATATATTTTATATTTTTATATACTAATGTGGGTGGATCATCAGAACAAAAATATATGTACTTTCATAAATGTTCATAGTAACCATTTCTTTTTTCTTACTTTCACAAATATCTACTTTTATTTCTTACATTTCATTCATTAATTCACACACTCCATATACACCTCTCACATTCCAAATGGCCATCTTCCATATGCCATTGTTGTCACCAGATAGTCCTATAGATAAGTGTTTGTGATGCCACCCATCATGGCTTTACTTAAACTTGGTTTTCATATACAGTACCCTTTTTTTAACTAAGTTACCAACCTTGTAAAAGTCACAGCAATACTAGCTGTTACCAGTTCCTGTTCTGAAATTGCAGTATGTTACACAATTCTTACCAAACTCGTGTTTTTTTTTCATTTTCACAGTTCAATTCTACAGTATATAAACTAGCTCTCTCCAGTCTATAAATTCTTACTTTTGTACTAATTCATAACAATCTGATACCAGTTCAAACCTCTGGCAGGCATTTTATCCTCTTTGTTTTATAATAAAGCCTATACCAGCGGTTCTCAACCTATGGGTCGCGACCCAATTTGGGGTCGATCAACCATTTCACGGGGGTCGCCAAGCAAGGCTGTCTGCCATTTTTTTCCCCTTTTCCGGCAGGTGCCTTACCTCCCTTGGGCTGGGCCAGCTGGTGGTCGGCCTGCTCCGTCTCTGCCGCTTGCCAGCTACGCCTCGGCCGGCGCAGGGGGCGGAACCACGCATGTGCGCCGCTCCCGGGCAGGGAAAGTCCTCGACTTACGACCGGTTGGGTAGTCCTCGACTTACGACCGGTTTAGTCCTCGACTTACGACCGGTTTAGTCCTCGACTTACGACCGGTTGGGGTCGCGGCATTAAAAAGGTTGAGAACCACTGGCCTATACAGTACCTTCACTTTCATATTAAACATTTCATATTAATCATTTTGCTACACAACTGGGCTATATTCAGATGTTTCCTTCCTGTTTTCCTTTGTTTCACAAAAAACTTCTAAAGAAAATTAATAGGATCTGATTTGACAGTGGCTAGTTAACAAAAGGTATGATGGATCAGTTAAAAAAAACCCCAACTCTGGCTTTTATTTAGAAAAAGTGCTTGAAATTTTAAGAAATTGCCTGAAAGAGGAAACTGTCAATACAGTAATGCTTTCATAGAAGACTACATATGTGCATATGTCAAGATGGACATATGGGCTAATCATTTCTGAACTTTGAAACTCCCATCTCCTTCAGTCTACTTTGTTTCCAGTGAAGGATGTATGGCATGCAGTATAAATTGCTCGCCACAGTTTAAATTCTTCTTGTTAGGCATTGTCTGTGGTTTTGCATTTTATAAACTTCCTACATTTCCATAATCAAAGTTTTTACATTGTCAAGATAAGAAAATTAGCAAATAGGAATTCTTTTGTTTTAGCTAAAACAACTTGTAAAATCCCATGTATATAGCCTGCACTCAGTGGCAGTACAAATATGTGTAATTTATCTGGGAGGTGGAGCAAGGGATTTTTTTTTATTTTGATTTTTTTTGCATTTGATAATATGAAAGTCCATACTTGTACCTTGGTGTCAAAATTTGTTGACAAATCAGTATCATGTCATGATATTGGAGCTGGGTTGAAAGGATTCCTCTTGTGGGAGAAACCCATGATTTTTAAGTGTTAGACTTTAGAGATGCAATCTGTATGTGAGCTATACAAATCAATTAGAATCTTTCTAAATGTGGCATTTGGTTGAGACTCAGCAATAAATATTTGCCTTTGAATTTCAGTCTTTGTCGGGTGAGAATGAAGGAGCTTTACAAACCACAGATATGAGGAAAAGCTCCCATTTTCTTTCTCCAGGAACATTAGTTTCTTTTTGTTTTTTAAAGTCCTTTGCTCCGAGCAAGGAAAGATCAAAGCCTTAGTAGTCAACATTCTTGATAAGGTTGGTATTAGAGGATTAAATAAAAATCCTCCTTTCAGCTTTTGGTCGTTTCTTACTTTACTGACGGTTGGATCCCTGCTGCCCAGAAAACAATATCGACAGTGCATGCTGCATGGCTACTTCGGTATACAAAATAACTACAACAGAAAGCCAACCTGCAGTTCAACAATCAGCACGCCACTTTCTCTTTTCAATCTCCTTGGCTTACCAGAGGAAAAGTGCTCGCTCCGCCTATCCTTTTGCTGCGCAGGCGTCCGCAGTTCCCAACACGCTTGTGCCCCGAAGCAGAATGCTGTAGTGAAAATGGCTGCGCCTGACACTGTGAGTACACACGACCCTTGGCGCTCGCTTGTCCTCATGTTGACTTCCCTTTGCCGGGGAAAGGTGTCTGCGCGGCTTCCTGTGTCATTAAGCAGCGATCTGGAAATGTAGGCTTAGGCGACCCAGGAGGGGTCTGTGCGGGAGCTTTGGTGGGGTAGCAATGTAGTGTTAGAGGCTATCACGGGGCTGGCATAGAGTTACTGAAAGTGATTAGTTATTTTGCTGTTTTGCCGTCTTTTATGGGACGTAGATTACCCCTTTGTCCCGAGTCCCAGTTCCAAGTATAGTTTTATGGGGTAGTGAAGATGGGGAGCGCCCGGCACTCAAAGCCGGTTACAGAGAAAGGCTGGCACCGGAAGAGCTTGAGCCAGGCAAACAGAAACTGGCTCCCTCTTCGGACTTCCTTACTCTGGCCTCAGGGGTAGGCAATCTTGGCTCTTTTATGACTCGTGGACTTCAACTCCCAGAATTCCTGAGCCAGCTTGGCTGGCTCAGGAATTCTGGGAGTTGAAGTCCACGAGTCATAAAAGAGCCAAGATTGCCTACCCCTGCTCTAGCTGTATCCCTCCTTCCCGGTATGTATGCATGCCTGCTTGCATGTATGTATAAATTTATTGAATGTCCTTTATTTGTATAAAGAACTCAAACGTTGCATAGTTCTAGGAGCATTTGATAGTAAAAATTATGAGATACAGGTAAATCAGCTGAACTGTTCTCACATATTGATTGCCGTCTCTATTCTCTCTGTGTGGGTTTATGGTGGATAGGATGATATTGTATGTAATGTAGTGATGGTTCTGGAAAATAACCATATGAGTACATTAATAAAAAGTTGCTAAATCAGTGATAGTGGCTCATGACATATTGAAAAGAAGAGGATGGAAAGATTCAAAAGCCAGTTGGTCTAGAAGTTAAGAAATTGGACTTAAATTTATACTTCTATAGCTGTCTGGTTTGTACAGCACCAAACAGGACAGAGTCCAATGGTTAGCTAACACTGTAGAAAGAATGATTGCAACCATCCTATCTTCCATAGAAGACTTGTATATTGCACGGGTCAGGAGATAATCTGCAGACTCCTCACACCCTGGACATAAACCGTTTCAACTCCTCCCCTCGGGACAGTGCTGTGCAGGCCAAAACAATTAGACACAGGGATAGTTTCCCTCCCTCTGCCATCACTCTGCTAAATACCTAATTCTTACAGTACTGTTTAAGGCCTATGTATATTTACCTATGTAGTCTTGTAGTATTATTTATCTTTCTTATTATCTTCATTTCTCCCCCCTTTTATTGGGATGTTGATGATGATGATGATTCTATTGTTTTGCATGTACACTGAGTGCTTCTGTATCGGACACAAATTCCTTGTGTGTTGAATCACACTTGGCCAAATAAAGTTCAATTAATTCAATCCAATCAGGTGGGACTTGAATTGACAGGATTCCTCTTGTGGGAGAAAATGGAAAACAATTTAACTTCTAAAGAAAGCTGGATATTAATTGAATAAATAAACATTAATATATAATATATTGTTGTTGTTAGTTGTGAAGTCATGTCCGACCCATCGCGACCCCATGGACAACGTTCCTCCAGGCCTTCCTGTCCTTTACCATCTTCTGGAGTCCATTTAAGCTCCTGCCTACTGCTTCAGTGACTTCATCCAGTCACCTCATTCTCTGTCGTCCATTTCTTCTATTGCCCTGAATCTTTCCCAGCATTAGGCTCTTTTCCAGTGAGTCCTTCCTTCTCATTAGGTGGCCAAAGTACCTGAGTTTCAACTTCAGGATCTGGCCTTCTAAAGAGCAGTCAGGGTTGATCTCCTCTAGAACTGACCGGTTTGATCGCCTTGCAGTCCAGGGGACTCGCAGGACTCTTCTCCAGCACCATAGTTCAAAGGCCTCAATTCTTTTGCGTTCAGCCTTTCTTATGGTCCAGCTTTCACAGCCATACATTGCAACTGGGAAAACCATGGCTTTGACTATACGTACTTTTGTTGGCAGGGTGATGTCTCTGCTTTTTAGTATGCTGTCTAGATTTGCCATAGCTTTCCTCCCCAGGAGCAAGCGTCTTTTAATTTCTTGGCTGCAGTCCCCATCTGTGGTGATCTTGGAGCCCAGGAAGATAAAATCTGTCACTACCTCCATTTCTTCCCCATCTATTTGCCAGGAATTAAGAGGGCCGGTTGCCATGATCTTGGTTTTCTTAATGTTGAGTTTCAAGCCAACTTTTGCACTCTCCTTCTTCACCCGCATCAAGAGGCTCTTTAGTTCCTCTTCACTTTCTGCCATTAGAGTGGTATCATCTGCATATCTTAGGTTGTTGATATTTCTCCCAACAATCTTAATTCCAACTTTTGATTCTAGTTAATTACATTAGTAAGAGACTATAAAGCTACTATGAAAATTTGATTACTACATCTTATTGTCTACTCCATCCAGGTACATTCAGATGAGAAAGAACCTGGACTGGAGCCTAGACTTCATGATACTCCTGAAGACATTTTCTTTGAGGCAGCAGCAAATACCATTGACTTCCACCCATCCCAGGACATCATAGCTATTGGAGATGTTGATGGTGATGTCTACGTGTGAGTTCAAAGTCTCAGAGAAATTTACTGGTGGAGCCTTCTTATTGGGTCAGGTATATGTAGATTGTAGTGCATCAGTAGTTCAGTGCAATGGATTTATGTAAATGTTTAAGAAAGACAAGAAATGTGTGTTTCCATTGCTAGATTTTATGCAGCTAAGAGAAAAAGAGTATTTATGCATGTATGGTTACAGATTGAAAGAGGCTATCTGTATATGTCTAAGAGAGGGTATCCATCCTTTTATATATAAAAAATGTATAGAAAAAGAACATGTGAGAAGAAGTATCTGTTTAAGAGTATCTCTGTAATGGGTAGCAACAGGAAATATTTGTAAAGCTAAAACCATTTCCTCACTTGAGACCTACAAAATCTTATGGCTTCTTCCAGACATCATGGAGCTAGTACAGAATCTATCCTATTTACTGTTATGGGTGGCTGACTTTAGAAGATGCTATAGTCTCTAGCAGAAATTATACCAAAAGGACAAATAAGGTGTTGGAGAAAGAATATGCAGTTGTTGATGTGTGTGTGTTTGTATAATCATTTGAGCAAGAAGGGGTAATTGTATACATGTAGTTAAGAAAGCGGACAGGTTGGTCATTTGGAGAAGGGAGACTGTTCTTCTTTTGGTGTGTGTGTGTGTGTGTGTGTGTGTGTGTGTGTGTGTGTGTGTGTTCTGCTGAGTGATTTAAGAGAGAAAGAAAGTATCTGTATGTTGAAAGAGTATATGCTCCTTACAGGAGAGTGGCTCTTTGTGGTTGAGAACCATGCCCTCTTATCAAAAGAGGAACCAGAGACACATTAAGGAGAGTTTTGGGAGAGCAGATATGAGCTAGAGATGGTATGTGGCTAAAAAATAGTAGTTGAGGGTAAAAGAGTGCTGTGTATGTGTGGGTGGGAATCTCTGTGTGGATGAGACCAGGCATTATAGCCTAGGCCTGCTTAAGAAACAGTGTCTGTGATTGATAGAGTTCTGTGCATAAGTGAGAGAGAGGAAGAGAAGCTTTGTGTACAATTAAGAGACTGAGGCTGTGCATCTATCTGTAGCTGACAAAGGTAATTGCCTGCAGAGGGAAGAAAGCACAAGAAAGGCATCTGTATGACTTGACTAAGGGCTTTGGGGTATTTGGGTGGATGGACAGCAGATTCATGTCTTTCTTAGAGAGGGGGTGTATTTTTGTGAAGAGGCCAGAGTTGTGAGAGGGGATTGTAAGCAATTAAAAGAGTTTTGATCCAAGTGTGGCTGAGAGAGAGAGAAGATGCAGGTAGAAGTGCTGGGTATGGTTGAAATGAGGGAGATCTGTTTGTATCAGGACCATCCACAATATGTTATGTGCTAGAAAGAATTTCTGTGTATTTCTGCTTATGTGTGAGAGATGGGGAGGATATCCCTGTCTGTAGTAAAGAGAGATGGTGAGAGAGAGAGAGAGAGAGAGAGAGAGAGAGAGAGAGAGAGAGAGAGAGAGAGAGAGAGAGAGAGNGGGAGGGGGGAAGGCTCTGTGGTATGTTTCTCTGCTCTGCTACAATGTATCATTTCCACTGTTTCTACCAACTTGCTCTTTGAACTGTCTCTCTCTTGATGTTATCTTGGGGTGAGAAAGCAATGTGCCTCAGCTTATCTCTCGCTGTGGAAGGGAAGGTGCGAAGACCCAACAACATCTTCACAAGCATGGGAACTGACCGTTATCAGCTCCTTTCCCACAGCGGACTTAACACCTGGGGATTGGCCCATTCAAACTGACCGGATGAACTATTGGGGTGGGGTTTACTTGGGACTCCTTTAACCTATTGATTTGAGCAGGAAACCCTCAGAGCCTGCCTTCTATGCCTGCTGTCAGCTTCTCCTAATAAAAGTTCCTTGTGGAATGAAACTGTTCCAAGAGTCCTGCTTTCTTGGGATGAGGTTTTGAAGTGGGCCCTGACAGTCTATATTAAAAGATTATTTGTGTATGTGTTATAAATAGGGATTGTGTGGGTAGAGAGATCCATTATCTGTGTGTCTGTATGTCTCTTAAAGCAGCAGTCCTCAACCTTTCCAGCTTGGCCTGGCAAGGGTGGAGGGAGACGGGATGGTTCCATGTGAGTCGTAGGTGCACGTGTGCAGCTCCATTTGCATGAGCAACAGGTACACGCACCTGCTGCTCGGACAAATGGAGCTTTGCACATGAGTACGAGTGCTCGCTACTTGTGCAAATGGAGCTGCATGCACACATGCGCACTTGCCCACTATTCATGCAGCAAGGTTCCAAATGGGCCGTGGGCCACTAGTGGGCTGCAGCCTGGGGGTTAGGGAACCCTGTCTTAAAGATGGATGTTACTGAAAGTGGGATAGCTATGTGTGTTTATGGCAGATGTAGGAGAGAGATATGTATGCAGTGTAAACAAGGTATGTGTGTATGAATAGTAGCAAGAGAGAAAATGGTTGGGTATATTTGTATTGGATAAAGGTAGGCATTATTGGATACAGGAATTATTTGAACAGACTCTTGATGCTTCTCTTTCCATTTTAAAATCATAATTACAGATACTCATATTCCTGTTTGGAAGGTGGAAACAAAGAACTTTGGTCCTCAGGTCATCATTTAAAATCCTGCCGGAAAATATCCTTTTCACAAGATGGACAAAGTGAGTGCCTTTGTTTTGCTGCTTTTATGGTTTTTATAATGTTCTTTGGAATACAGATGGTGCTAAGACCACAAGAAAAATGGCAAGTTTTAAATTAAATTCAACAATGTTAGTCCATATGCTGATTTCATCTTTAAGTAATAATGCTTCCATATGATGAACTGCACCAGAAAGTTGTCAAGGGCGTATGAACAATATTTCTGAAAGATGGGTTGAACAAATTCAACCTGTCTTTTGAGAAGTTGGCATAAATTCTTCATTCTCTATGAAACAGATGCCACAACTCTTTGCTGAAAGGAGTTTTTCTGCAGCAGAAACAAATGAGGCAGTCCAAGAATGGTAAAACGCCTAGACAGCAGATGTGGATATAGATATATTTTGTGTCCCATAATTTCTATAGGCATGCTTGATCCCTGAATCATGAAAGATTATTCTAAGTACTTAAAACAATTTACTTGCTCTAAACAGTGCCCATTCTGTCTTTGGTCTTTCTGTAAACACCAATATTTTAGTTTTATCATATCCATAAAGATATAAAATAAATATAAATATAAAATGAATTTTATTTATAAAATAAATATAAAATTGTCACAGTAGGAAACAAGCACACAGTGCTGTTTATAAACCTATTGGGGCGAGCAGTAAGTGGGATGCTTTCAGAAATAGTGTACTCTTTGGATTGCTTTGCAGATCCAAGACAGGATACTATACTTGCAGTGGAAAGCTGATAGTTATATCCTGTTTGGATATCTTGCATAGTCATGAAAAATCCAACTAGGAGAAATGTAGCAAATGTAGCTTATCATCTACTTTGCAGTAGTTGCAACAGAACCTGCCAGGTGTTTTTTGGTTGTATAGCTGATAATATAGAATCTTTTTGAATCAAGAAATGGCCAACTAGAATGACACAAGCTGCCTTTTTTCCTAATTATAGATTAGTAAAGGCTAATGACTTCAGAATAGCTAAGAAAAAGATACTATTTTTTTTATAGAAGATGTTGTACATGTGCAAACCCCACAACCCTCAGTCAGGATGAAACATTGAAGTATAAAACTCTGAAAGGTCCCTGGTTAGAAAAAACTACCCTTTGGAATTTGGTCTTATGTAATGGTGTGGGGTTTCCCTCTCTGTATTCCAGAACTTTTCACAGTGTCCAAGGATAAGTCTATTCATATCCTGAATGTGGAGGAAGGCCGTCTTGTGACACGATTCTCCAAGGCTCACAAGTAGGTATCTGAATTATTTACTAGCCATTCTGTAGCCTTGGTAACAAAGGATTTTACTGGGGTGCTATATTTTCTACTTACACTTCTTTATTTCCCTTGTGTTTGGATGTGTGAGCATGAGGTTTTTATTTACTTATTTATATCTTGCCTTTTTATTATTTTTGCAAATAACTCAAGGTAGTGAACATCTGTTAATTGCGAAGTCGTGTTCGACCCATCGTGACAACGTTCCTCCAGGCCTTCCTGTCCTCTACCATCTTCTGGAGTCCATTTAAGCTCACGCCTACTGCTTCAGTGACTCCATCCAGCCACCTCATTCTCTGTTGTCCCCTATTGCCCGCAATCTTTCCCAGCATTAGGCCCTTCTCCAGTGAGTCCTTCCTTCTCATTAGGTGGCCAAAGTGCTTGAATTTCAACTTCAGGATCTGACCTTCTAAAGAGCAGTCAGGGTTGATCTCCTCTAGGACTGACTGGTTTGATCGCCTTGCAGTCCAGGGGACTCGCAGGAGTCTTCTCCAGCACCATAGTTCAAAGGCCTCCATTCTTTTGTGCTCAGCCTTACTTATGGTCCAACTTTCACAGCCATACATTGCAACTGGGAAAACCATGGCTTTGACTATACGTACTTTTGTTGGCAGGGTGATGTCTCTGCTTTTTAGTATGCTGTCTAGATTTGCCATAGCTTTCCTCCCCAGGAGCAAGCGTCTTTTAATTTCTTGGCTGCAGTCCCCATCTGTGGTGATCTTGGAGCCCAGGAAGATAAAATCTGTCACTACCTCCATTTCTTCCCCATCTATTTGCCAGGAATTGA
>NW_015386427.1:6033724-6060843 GCF_001527695.2 Protobothrops mucrosquamatus
GTTGAGTTTTCCAAATTTGCTGGCAAATTGAGTGTAGCACTTTTACTGCATCGTCTTTTAAGATTTTGAATAGCTCAGCTGGAATACTGTCACCTCCACTAGCTTTGTTGTTGCTCAGCTTTCCTAAGGCCCATTTCACTTCACATTCTAGGATGTCTGGCTCAAGGTCAGTGACCACCCCATCGTGGTTATCAGGGACGCTAAGCTCGTTCTTGTATAGTTCTTCTGTGTAATTTTGCCACCTCTTCTTAATCTTTTCTGCCTCTGTTAAGTCCCTGTCATTTTGATCCTTTATCATCTTTGCATATCTCCAATTATTAAAATGGAGGCTACTCCATTTCTTCTGAGGGATTCTTACCCGCAGTAGTATATCTGATGATCCTCTGAATTAAATTCACCCATTCCTGTCCATTTTAGTTCGCTGATTCCTAAGATGTCGATGTTCAGTCTTGTCATCTCTTGTGACCATGTCCAGTTTGCCTTGATTCATGGATCTTACATTTCAGGTTCCTATGGAAGATCTTTACAGCATCGGACTTTCCTTTCACCACCAGATGGCTTTCGGCTTTGGCCCAGTCGCTTCACTCTTTCTGGCGCTACTAGTACTAGCCCTCTGCTCTTCCCCAGTAGCATATTGGACACCTTCCGACCTGAGGGGCTCATCTTCCAGCATCATATCTTTTTGCCTTTTGGTACTGACCATGGGGTTTTCATGGCAAAGATACTGGAGAAGGAAATGGCAACCCACTCCAGTATCTTTGCCATGAAAACCCCATGGACAGTGGTGAACATATCCAACATATTTTCATCCTCCTATTTTCCCCACAACAACTCTATGTGGTAAATTGGGTTTGAGAGAAAGTCACTATCCAGCCTGCTACCATAACCACTAGACCACACTGGCTTTCATTTGTAGGGTGGGATTTATATTTAAGAATTTCTTTGAGGTCTGCAATGAAACTAGATTATTATTAGTCCATCAGAGTCTTCAATTAGAACTCTTGGGCTCAAAGAAGTCTGTTACTATTTCTTACAACAGGAAACATCAGCTTTCAAAACGTTCTGAATTATTGGAAAGTTAGCAAAGGAAAGCTTCAGCCTTATCTCACATGAATATATTTTTCCTGGGTAGGAATTCAACTTCTAGTAATTCAGGCTAGCAATTTGCAGCATGGACATTCAGATTTGTCTAAACTTGAGAGGGAGAAATTACACTCACTCCAACACACACCTCCTGTTCTCTTTAATTTTAATTTGGAATTCTTGTTAGCAATTATAATGGCTGTAGGTTTTGATATCTTTAGGAAAAGAGGGATTATTTCCTCTTTTTTAATATTGTTCTCTTGACATAAACCCTTCATTGTGTAGAGATAAAATAATAGAGTCAGATTTTCTTACTGCCCACTTAAATCCCCTATTTTACTCTTCAGAATAAATTTGTTAATGGTCCTATGCCCTTTGAGTAGAAGAGTTATATGAATAAGGGTTCAAAAATGAGAACAGCTCTGCAAATAAGTTATAATATTGGCTCTTCTACTTTGGAATTTCCATAGCTCAGCTTTGAACAGCCTGTTGGTGATAGATGAGCATTTGTTTGCCACAGGAGATGACAGTGGAGTGTTGAAAGTATGGGACCTGCGCAAGGGCACGTCCGTCATGGAAATGAAGCAGCACGAGGACTACATCAGTGATATGATCATAGATAGAAACAAAAAGCTGCTTCTCACTACCAGGTATTACATTCTTCTGTTAATTCAGTAGATCAATAGGTTACATATGTATGTTTAGAGTGGAGATGTTTTATAGCACGGGGAACATTAAAAGCTTTTAGATTAAAAACTATCACCATCTCCTTTGGTGTTATTCTTTTCACTGTTGTAATGCATTTCCCATAAATACAGAGTTATCTATAGCCAGCTCTGAACTGCTAGTGATTATATTGTTTAAGCTTGTCAGAAAGCAAATAGATGTGTAAGATTTACTGATTTAGGAATGGAATGTTCTGGAGAGGTCCAGAACATTCCATCCCCCTTCTGGAACATGCCATTCTGGAGTAGACCAGCAATTTCCAGAAGTAAATTCCTGAAACAGGTTTGTCTCAAGTGTCTCAAAAACTGGAAGTCACTCAGGACATTATACTGTCATATCAAGGCATCTTTAACTACTACTAGTTCATGGAATTTACTTTCAAAAACTGCTGCATTCATAAGAGGAAGTTTGACATGATCTAGAGGAGAGCAGAACATTTTTAGAGTTCTCCAGAATGCTCCATTCCAGAACTGTCATATTCCAAATAAAATTAGCTTTATAAATAAATATTATGTACCATCCTATTTCTCGCAGTGGAGATGGAACAATGGGAGTCTTCAACATTAGGAGAAGGCGTTTTGAGCTTCTCTCAGAATCTCAGAATGGAGACTTAATGGCCATATCTCTGATGAAAGTAAGTTCTATTATCTAGCTGCACCTTGGAAAAAAGACTGTTTGCAGATATGAACCAGTGAGCTACTCAATTTCTGATATGGACGATAGCAAGGTCTTTAATGAGAGCTAATTTGGCATAGTGGTTAAGGTACCAGGCTAGTAGCCAGAAGACTGTGAGTTCTAATCCTACCCTGGATACAAAGCCAGCTGGTTGATCTTAGGCCAGTCAGTTTCTCTCAGCCCTACGAAACAGGCAATGGCAAACCACTTGTCAAGCTATGAAGATTGCTTACAACAGCCTGAGGATTAATTGGACAATGTGACCTGAACTGTCAGAGAGGGGAGGGAAAGTTTTCCTCTTTTAATTATCTTTTTCCACCTTATTGCCAGAGCTGGTTTTCCATTCAATAGTACCAGTATGCTGTATCCAATAAAGTGTTGCATTAGAGATCTAAATGGCTCTAGTGTATTTACTTCATTGGGATCTTTAGCCGGAACCTTGACACCACTTCTGAAAATGTTTCAAGAAAAATGCAGGGATTAGTTCAGGCAGTCACCAGGAGACAACACGAACTCAAAAGGACTTTTTAAAAAAAGTCTTTAAAGTATTTTCCTGCATTAGTATAATTTGTGATGTCCCTATTCAAGGTAGTATGCTTTAAGATTTTGATAAATAGGATTTACTATTTTAAATACCTTTCAAAACTTTGTTCTTAATAACAAAAGATATGCTGCTTTTTTCTGGCTAAACTATGTATTATTTTTCTCCTGCTCAGAGGGGAAGGAAGGTAGCCTGTGGCTCCAGTGAGGGAACAATTTACCTCTTCAACTGGGATGGTTTTGGCGCCACTAGTGACCGTTTTGCACTGAAGGCAGAATCCATAGACTGCATGGTTCCCATAACTGAGAGCATTGTGTGCACAGGTTCCACTGATGGAATCATTAGGTGAGACTGGCATGAGAGAAGAAGCTCTTGTGAAAGATTCTAATACCGGACAGGTACATGACAACACAAACGACTGGCTGCAAATGAAACTGGGTAAAATCTGGGTAAGCCAGAGACAAACTGATGGCTCAGTGGTTAAAGATGCTGGGCTTGTCGGCTGGAAAGTTGACAGCCCGAGCTTGAGACCCAAGCGCCATGCAGTGGGCTGAGCGCTCATTACTTGCCCTAACTCCCACCTGCCTAGCAGTTTGAAAGCATGCAAATGTGAGTAGATAAATAAGTACCACTTTGGTGGGAAGGTAACAGCGTTGCATGCGTCTCGGCATATAGTCATGCCGGCCACATGACCATGGAAGCATCTTTGGCCAATGCTCAGCTAAGAAACAGAGATGAACACTGCCCCCTAGAGTTGGGCACGGCTGGTAGGGGGAACCTTTACCTTTATATAAGTGATTAAATTTTTTTAAAAAGAACTTAGGACATGGCTGGATACCTCTCTCCACAAAGAACTGGCATTCTGTTTGGTAATTAAACTTTTCTTTCTTTTAGGGCAGTAAATATCTTGCCCAATCGAGTGATAGGAAGTGTCGGGCAGCATATGGGTGAGCCTATTGAACAGCTGGCTAAATGTCATACAGGACAATTCCTGGCCAGTTGTGGCCATGACCAAAAAGTGAAATTCTGGGACATCTCTTCACTTAGTTCAGTGATTGTGGATGATTATAGAAAAAAGAAGAAAAATAAGCAACTGAAGCCTTTAAGTCGCAAAGCATTTGGCAATGGGGAAGATTTCTTTGCAGACTTGAAAGCGGTGGCAGCAGACTTGGAGAAAGAGAATGATGGACTTTCTGAGACTGACAGCGACTGAAAGACACACACTGATCCAATTAGAGGCTCATTTCTTTGAACGGACATTTTTGGAAAAGCTCAGCTATGCTGCATTTTTCATACTGAAGAATAAGCTTCAGGGTATTTAAACTTGTGCTCTGTGGGCAAAGTCTTGATAGCCTAATAAAACTAATAGCACAGAAGAGAACTAAGAATTTTCCTAGCTCTGAGAGAAATGGGAAATGAAATGTCATTATATGTGGACAGTTAGAATAAGGGAAAAAAATTTTTATGTATCAAAAGAGTTTTCCTTGCAAAGGCCACAGGTCTGTTTCCTCCATGGAGTGATGCTTTTATTTTGCCACACAAAATATTTAGGAATCAGGCTATTGCTCCACCTCGCAAGTGGATTCCATTTTATTGCTATGAAACAGGGATCTCTTAAGCTCAGAAGAAAACAGATTTAAATAATGAATTGATGTTCATGATGAAACCTTGGGAATTTCTAAATTACTGTTTTTCTGGGGTTTTATTTAAAGAAGAAAAATAGGATAATTCCACATATGAAGATGCATCAATTTAATATACAGGTAATCCCTGAGTTATGAGCGTTCACTTAATGCTCGTTCAAAGATAGGTGATGAGCGCCCCCTAGTGCTTACGAGCAAGTCCCAAAGTTAAGAATATTGCAGCACCATGGAAGTCGTTCGCCCTTACGAGTGACTGCAGTGTCTCTGCAACATTCACCCTAGTTATTCCCTCCCTCCCCACCCGCGCCCGGGTCTCCCTAGGCACCAGGACTTCAATACTCACCCTGCGAAGATCAAGATCCTTCGCTTTCTTGGCTGCTCCAGGCCTTTGGTGCGTTCACAGAGAGTGGAGGTCTAAAATAACAAGATCAGTGGGACGAGATCTCACGCTACTGATCTCGCGTGATCTCATGGCACCCCCCCGATGGCCCGATCTGGGCTCTGGAGGCCTTTTCCAGGCTGTTGTGGCCTGGATCTAAGGCCGAGGGAGGCTCTTGCGCCCCCCCCCCGGCCCGATCCAGGCTCAGGAAGCCCTTTCCTGGCCAATTGGGCCGCGGGGGATGGTTGCGGAAACGTTCCCCAACCTCAAATCCGGGCTGCAGCACCCTGGAAAAGGCATCCGAAGCCCGGATCGGGCCACGGGGGGGATTGTGGAAGCGTTCCCCGGCTTTAAATCCGGACTGCATTGCCCTGGAAAAGGCTTTCAGAGCCCAGATTGGGCCACGGGGGGGGGGTTGTGGAAGCGTTCCCAGGACTTAAATCCGGGCCGCAGTGCCCTGGAAAAGGCCTCCGGAGCCCGGATTGGGCCCTGCGGGGTGTGCAAAAGCCTCCCCCGGCCTTAGATTCGGGTCACAGTGGCCTGGAAAAGGCCTCCAGAGCCCAGATTGGGCCACGCGGGATGAGTGGAAGCGTTCCCTGGCCTCAAATCCAGGCGGCAGCAGGAACTGTAGCAGAGAGGAGACGGATCTTTTCCAGGTGAGTCCGCCATGGCAGGGAGGGGGAAGCACGCGGTATCCTAGTAGGTTAGGGAGGCCTTGGGGGCCTCTTCCAGCACTAGGCCCTCCATAGCCTTCCCTACCCTGAGATACCTTATGTTCGCTTAAAAGCCGTGTGCGTTTTAATGAAAAGCAGTGATCTCGTACCTCGAATGAGATTCACTACGAGTTTTCGATTTACAAGTGGAGTGGGCAGGCTCCATTCCACTCATAACTCAAGGACTACCTGTATTTGTGAACTACCTCAAGTGAATTACAGTCAACAGCCTGTTTGGTCTAGTGGTTAAGGCACCAGGTTAGAAACCAGGAGACTGTAAATTCTAGTCCCATTTTAGGCATGAAAGCCAAAGACTCACAGCGTTGTTGTGGGTAAAACAGAAAGGAGTCTTGTACATGTTCTCTGCCTTATATTTTATGAAAATAATAAAGGTGAGATACAAATAAAAGTTAAATACAAAATATCAATTTAAGCCCTGTAAAATAAGACTAGGTTTAAAAGGGAAGAAGGAAAACAAAAATGCTAGCCTTTCTTACAGGATTTAGGCAGGGGATATATTGGTGAAGGAGATAGAACATAGAATAATAGGGTTGAAGGGACCTTGGAGGTCTTCTAGTCCAACCTGCCCATTGCAGGAGATCCTATACCATTCTGGACTTTGCTTGATGAAATGGATATATGTGATCATAGAATAACAGTTGAAAAGGACCCCGGAGATCCTCCAGTCCAACCCCCACCCACCTAAGCAGGAGATGGTCCACTATTCCCTCCCATGAATTGGCACCTCGTCAATTCCAGTGGAGAATAATTGAAGGTACCATAAGAGACCCTTTGATTATGTAGTGGACCTTATTTGAATGAGGTTAACTTTGCTTGCTCTTTTTTTCCTTGGTTTGTTGTGCTTGTGGGTACTCTCATATCCAGAGATTTTGTGCTCACATTCCCATACTTTATGCCATTGAAATCTCATCATTTCGCTGTGAATTTTTAAGTACGATCTTAAGGTATTTTGAGTTTTGCAATAGGAGGCTAGGGTGCTTAGAGCTGCCAACCACTATTCCAGAGGAAATAAGAACTAGCCAGTACAGGATAAAACTTGGTTTTGTTTAATGTACCTATATCAGGGGTCCCCAACCCCTGGTCCGTGGACTGACACCGGGCCGTGGCATGCCAGAAACTGGGCTGTGCAAACAAGCAAAGCCTTATCCATGGGATGTAGGCAGTACATGAAACCATGCCCCCTCCAGTCCACAGAAAAACCTTTCTCCAAGGAACTGGTCCCTGGTGCTCAAAAAGTTGGGGACCTATATGACAACAGCAAACATTTGAGTTTTATACTGCATATTTAAATGAAATTGCAGGTAGTCCTCACTTATTGATTGCCTCATTTACTGGTCACTTGTAGTTATGGCAGGGCTTTTTAACCTGTGGTATGCTTACCACTGGTGGTACTTTGACATCTGGCAGGTGGTAGTGAGCTAGACGAGTGTAGTGGGGGGATGAGCTGAACTGGTGGCAGCATCGCACAGGCCCGGGGGAAGGTCAGCTGGAGCTGTGGTGTTGCTAGGCTCTGAGGCCCCAGCGATGCTAGAGCTCTCCTTGAGCCCCAGAAAGTGGTGCCCCCAGAAAAGGAGGAGAGGAGAGGATATAAAAGGAGGTTTTGGTGGGAGAGGGAGAGGAAAAAAAGATGACGGGGAAAGAAGGGGATGGAGAAAGGGAGAGGAGGAGAGGCTTCTGTGAGAGAAGCAGTGAGGAGAAAGAGAGAGGAGAGGCTTCTGTGAGAGAAGTAGAGGGATCAATGAAGGAGAAGAGGCTGTGAAAGAGAGGGGACAGAGAGAGGAAGAAGGGCTGACCAACCACCTAGGTAGTGGTGCATATTAATAAATATGGATAAATTACTCATACATTTGTCAGTGCAAAGGGAAAGTGGTTCAGCAAAGGAACTGCCACTGAAGAAATTAAAGCCAGCATTTTTTCCCTTTTTTTGGGGGGGGTTATCAAGTTTTTGATACCTTGCTAAGCACTGTTGGTACTCAACTATTTTCATGTCCTAAAAGTGGTACAATCTGTGGAAAGGCTGAAAAGTATTGAGTTATGGTATTAAAAATGGTTTTGTGACCAATCCTTGCATTACTGAGTGTCGTAGTAGCCCACGTTCATGTAATCAGGATTTGGGCACTTTGCAACTGGCATGCATTTAGAACCATCACAGCATCCCACAGTTACATAATCACCACTGTACATTCTTCACAACCGGTTTGTGACAAGCAGAGTTAATAGGGAAGGTAAAAGTAAAATTGTAATGAGATCTTTTGTTCAATGACTGGCACTTAGCAACTAGCATGCAGAACCTACCATCCCCATGAGATTCAGATGAAGAGGGGTTCCCCCCCCCTAAAAACAGACCTTGAGAGCAGCACTCCTGTTTAGAACATTGGCCACACCTTTGCTTCCATTTCCTGCAAACTGTGGAAAACATGTTTGGGCAGATATTCAGCCTTTTTCAGGATAGCTACTTGTATGAGCAACCTCTGTTTTGTATTATCTATGTTATTTTGAACTTTTTGTAATTTATATAAACAATATAGATGAACTAGATGACATAAAAGTACTATAAATAATCTGAAATTAACTATATGAGAGTGCTGTGTTAAAGCAGTGTTGAGTAAATGATCCTAGTTCTCATGCATAGAAACCATTAGGCCTCTTCCTTAATATGATGACAATAAGCTTTTTTTTAAAAAAAATTCTCCATAGATACTGGAAGACAGTAATTGTGTGGAAAGCAAGAACACAGAATGATATCCAAGCATTAAATTTCACAATGAAATCTCTATTAGTTGTAATCAATAAAGCAATATATTATTTCAGAAAGAGACTACATAACATTTATGTCAAAACTTTAATAAAGATATGCCCTACATATCAATTCCAGCACTGAAACATGCAAAGCAATAAAAGATGTACATTTTTCCTGACACCCTTTGATACCCTTTACTATTTTTCATGTGGAATAAGCTTCCTCTGTTAATGCAGCATCTGTGTTAGAGTTGCATTTCCAAGATGTCAGAACAAGGCCTCCCTGTCCAGTGCATGCTGGCTTCCAATATTGGAAAGATTAAGTATTACAGAAACATTCTTCCTTTCATAGAAAACGAATTTTTCCTACCCAGCAAAAACTAACAACATTCAGTACTATGGTATCTCCAAGATGCTCTTCTCCTAAGGCACTTGGCTGCAATGTAAATTCAAACTGTCAGAAATGAAAACATATTTAAATAATAAAATATAAAAGGACAATACCTGAACATAAGAGGAAAACAACCCACAATCTTAAAGAAAATTGGTCATTGCTGGATTTTAAATGCTGTACAGACTACACCCACACTGTGCTATCCAGTAACCAACAGCTTCCGTCTTCTTTCTAAAACTGCATAGGCTGCTCCCAAAATAACCTATCAACATGAAAACCAGAACAAAAAAAATTCTCAAATCCTCCCACAGAAAATAAAGCAGAAGATCTAGCATCCATTTTTATATGAATTTGGCTCAGTGAAAGCAATTAAAAGAGTAGGACACACAAGCTTCATTAGTTTGAAGAGTGATTCTCTTTTACATCACTGGGTACCCTGTTTAAGAAAAAAAAAACTTTCAGTTTTTTTCCAAGATCGTTCTGCCTTTTTAAAAAAATTAATAAATGGTATTATACATCTTTACAAAAGCATTTCACTTGTCTGAAAATACAAGCTCATTACTACTTACACATTTATTAAGAATTAAAATTAGCTGTGCATGATGGTGCTAATCCAGAACTGAATAGAGGTAGCTGAGTTTTGACCATAATGGAGCCTGCCTATTACAATTGCAAATCATAATGGTTGTAAAACGGATCAGTCATGTGACCAACCCAATTTTATGACTTTTTTGCAGCAGTCGTTAAACAATCAGCGCAGTTCATGGGATGCTGCAAACACCAAAAGCGCACCCATGTGACTGCAGGGGGATAGTGATCTTTGGAACTTTGGACCCTGGTCGCAGGTCTCCTTTTTCAACTCTGTCATAAATTCAAACACTCACACAGACATGGAATTATTGGCAAAAATAGATCTTTAAATTCACTAAAAATAAAATCATCTTCCAATTTGAAAAATATTGTTACCTGTCAATGAATTTTTCATAATTCTTAAGAAGGACCTATTGTAGAGCAAGATTTGAGTTGCTGGATACCATGAACAAACATGGGCAAGTCATGATTTGGCAGGGACACGCACATATGGTACCCAAGCATTCAAAAATATTGATCATGTGTTATTCGACTGCCAACTCTCTGCCCCTTTTAGGCTTAGGCGTTTAACATCCCTGCTTGAAAGAACAGCCCACCAGAACCTGAATCTCAGATTGCCCCATTTGCTCCTGGGCTCTAATATAGACATCGTAAACAGAACTGCTAAGTTTATAGTCAAGGCAACTCAGCTAAGTGTTACATTGAATAGATTAGGGTATTATGTAAGGGTGATGTGTTATCTGTGTGTTTATTCTTTGTATTTATCACATTTGTATTTTATTACTGTATTTTATCTATTTTACCCTGGAATTAGATCCTGTATTTTACTTTTTATTTTCTGTGAAGTGATCAATAAACTATCATTAATACAATAATTGTTTCCCAAATTAAACCATAAACACACTTACCTAGGACTTTAAGTAGCTGCAAGGCCACAAAATTCTTTACATTTTCATGGTCTTCCAAGCTGGAGGGATCAGGCTTGATCCAAATGAATCCACTGAAGGGTGATGGATATTTTGGTATCACCACTTCATACCAGAACTGCAGCCAGTCTTCAGGATTCCTCTGCACACATTTTGTAAAGATTACAGGAGGGCCCAGCTGATGCAGCTCACACTGCAGTTTTAAATAATCCAACACACTGGCCCTTGCTGGTAGCATGTGGCCGTCCATAGGCCCAGAAGACACTTGAGGAAGAACACTTCTATGGCTCCAGCTGGATGGCAGGGCCTTTGGATTACCTGGAACTGAGACATTATGGAGCTCCTGTTTAATAATAGGTGTTAGCCAAGCCACTTCAATTTGATCTCCACAGAGACACAAGCTACCTGCATAAGAGAAAAAGCAATGCATATCTGACTTTCAATATACATTGATCTGCATTTGATTAATAATGTGGCTAACTTCAAGATCATCAAAGTTCACATGTACCTCAGTGATTCTGCTTTGGCAATAAATAGAAGCTTCTTCTAAAATGGGTGGGGAACTATGGCCCTTTTATGACTTGTGGACTTCCTCCCAAAAGTCCTGAGCCTGCTCAGGAATTCTGGGAGTTGAAGTCCACAAGTCAAAAAGGGGGCACAGTTTCCCAACTCTGTTCTAAAAGATCTAGAACAGTGATGGCAAAACTTTTGGGCTCGGCCTGTCACAAATTCAGAAAGTGCCTACCTTGAATGATGGTCTATCACTCCCTGTCCCCAACAAGAGACACAATTCATAACGGAGTAATACATTATTTAAATTTATTACTTAATAAATACTTATATAACTGTAAATGTCTATCCGAGGCAGCTCCAAGTCAGAGAGCTCTTACAGGGACTTTCAGCCTCCAAAAAGAACAGGAAAGTACGCCCCGTTCTCACATGCTTTTTAGGGGCTCCAGAGATTGTGCAAGAGCAGGGCCCTCTCACACAACTTCCAGAAGGTCTGGATGTCTGGCATGTCACCTATGACACATATTATAGGTTCACCGTCACTTTTCTAGAAAAAGACTATGAAAAACTAGTAACCAGGACAACAGATTTCTTTGGCCAACTCTGTCCAATATTTTTCCTAAATAATGAAAAGTTAGTTTGCTAAATTGTTCCCAAACATACTTATTTTGTCATCATACATTTTGAAAAGACAACAAATGCAAGAGATTCATTATGGGGGTGTGTGTGCTTAATTTCAGTTCCATAAGTGAGATTTAAATAAAGTTCATCCATTTATATCATCCTGGATGTTTCACTGTCAAACCTTTTTTCCTAACTTGGAAACTGTTTCCAAAGACTTTGCTGCTGTTTTGCTCACTGCAAAACTTCAGATGCATAGGAAATCTGCAGCTTTCCTAGCCATTTCCAGCACAGCACATGATAAGAATAATTGGTTCGTGGAACATTATGAGCAATATTCTTTTTCCCCTATGGCAAAACATAAAACAAACCTTCCACAAGATTTTTCTTGGCTATTGCAGCAGCCTGATGGGAAATGTATTTCACCTCTGCCAGCTGCCTCTTCTTCCTGAAAGGGCTGGCATGTAAGGAGATGCTTTGGAGTCCTGGGGTAAGTTCCTGTAGCATAGGCAGAAGGTGGCACTCTTTCAGCGAGAGTGCCAGACCATCAATGCAGAGCTCACACTTCTCAGTGCTTCTACAGACCAGAATGGGGGAGCCAAACTGGATTTCAAAGTTGTTGAGTAAAGCAATGGCCTCTTGGGCATTTCGACGGTTCATGTATTTAGCATAGGCAAAGCCACGGTTAAGCCCACTAAATGTCATCATGAGACGAAATTCATAAAGCCTCCCCACACTTTGGAAGAGAGGAATAAGTTTATCCTCATAGATATGCTGGGGGATTTTTCCTATAAAAACCTCTGAACCGGATGGTGGGGCATAGCCAGCCCATCCTGTGGAAAGAGCAAGGAAAATTCACATTACCCTCAAAGTATTTTCACTTTAGGGAAACGTTTTTTGTTCATATTGATTTGCAATACATGTGGGCAACCTTTTTGGTAGCCAAGAGCCACAGTTAATATCTGGAGAGGACTAAAGGCTGAGGTTGTGGCACGTTACTAATGATACAGGAAAGATCGCCAACGCCATTGTCAGCTATCCCACTACACATTAATGCAAAATTAGATTACAGTACTAGTTTTTCATTCAAAATTTTCTGCTCACCTGGTGGAGGACCACCATATTTTCTCTGCCCATTGATCTGCACTAACTGGATTCCAGTCTCTTTCACCCAAGCCAGAAGGGCAGTTTTATTATCCTGGTTTATTTTTTCACTCCACATTTGAGATGGTATCTAGGTAAAATAAACACAACACAAATCCAATGTAGTAACTATCTCTAATAACCCTACAACTATCTTGGGGACATTTTCTTCAAGTATTTCCATTGCAACTGTCTTGATTTGAACAGTAACACCATTTAGCTAACGCTTTCTGAACATTTGGAGTACTTCAGGGGCATCATATTTCAATCTTGTATGCAGCAAACTCATTGCAAGGATTAACATCCGCAAGAGAAAAAGGCTTCTGCAGCCTACCGTCTGGGTTACTGTATCAGAATACAGTAATATTCGTTTATTATGGAATCAAACCAAGTCAGCATGAAACTCGAATTACTAGAGGACGGAAAAATTGGGCGAAAGGCGGGGTCTCCATACATTTGCTCTCCACTCCCTCTAACTAAAGTGGGAACGTAAAACACGAGAGCAGCGTGAATTTGCAGCACTGTACTCCTAACTAGACCCGAATAAATAAGTCCGAATGGTAACATTACTGTAACACCGCTGAGTAATTATGTATTAGTAAATGCATTAAACGCCAAAAAAAAACTGAGATTAAAACAACAGCACCTAACATGTTAGGCTAATCAATGAGTTTACAGCTCTGGACTCCATGACGATCAGTCCACCGAGTCATTTGCGGCAAAACCCTAAAACCAACTCCACCAAAGTACCTGGGTCTCCAGCATGCCACTCATCCTTGCCCCCAAACGAGCACCACCTTCCCAATCCTACCCTTCGGAGGTGTGGCGGCACCTTTTATACTTGACCAGAACGAGGGCGTCTTCTGATTGGCCAGAATAAGGGCCTCTCCTCTAGGCTGGGTGTTTCGCTGGATTATTTAGGACTAATAAAAGCGCTAAGGCCGTTTGAGGCGCCGGTGAGACCGACGGCTCTTTCCTACTCCTTTTGGCAGCCCTCTTCGCCTCCCTGGCCTTCCCCGTTCAAAATCTCTTTTGCCCGTGTGGCGGCGGGAGCTTTGCACAGGCTGGATGCAAGAAGAGTTTGATAGCTTTCCTCTTCCAGCTTGGTCCAGGAGAAAGTTAACGGCTGCTGGAAAAGGAAAGGGCCGAACAGCCATGCTTCTCCCGAGTTTCTGAGTTATCTTTCCTTCTCCAGAGAAAAGTGGATCCTCTTGATCTTCCATGTTTACATTACACAGCACGTGAATATGCCGTGTGTCATATTTTCTCCCACTCTTCCGTCAAAACCATTTGAGGCAAAGTTACTCAAAGAGTGTCACACTATTTCTGTGCATGATTCCCCATGAAGGCACTATGAAAATAGAAATATAGTTGCACAGTACCAACCATTTTACTGTACCACACAATAATGTAAAAATAAAAGATTTAAGAGACAAGTTATTTTGTTTTCCCACAATTTTAATCAGGGTTTTACATAAAACGGTCAAATATTGATCACATCTGCCTGCATGAACTGAACCCTAGTAATCATGGAACCAACCATTTGGGTTGTAAAAAAGTGTGTCCAAGGCAAGAATCCTTTTCAGTAGCATAGTTTTTATACCAGATCCACAGCTCTCACATCTTTTTGTCCCATCATTGCATCCTGCCTTGCCCTGCTCAGTAAATCACAGGGATGACAAATGTAAATCGCAGATACAGATGATAAATTTTAATTCCAAGTCAAGGGCTTCTGCTTCCTTTAGAGAGCTATGCAGTTCACCAGAAAAAGTAATAATGTTATCAAATATCCCAGAACCTATTTTTATTGGCTGGATCTAACACTGATGGGAATAAAACTTGTTTTAGTTTAGATTCAGCCAATAAGAACACATCAGTCCCTCCTCCTCACCTTTTGTGCACTGGGCAGGTGTCCAACCTGGGTGGGCCCTTTAAGAGATCATAAGTGCTTGTTTCCTTTCCGAGAAGAAAAATGTGAGAGAGCCATTAGTGCAGTGCATGCAGGTGGAGGGAAAGGAGCGGCAGGAGGGGAGCAAGCACTAAAGCCAAACCTTTGGTGGGGAAAAAAACTGAGGTGTCTTCTCTGTCAAGCAAGGAATGGAGCACCAGCAAGAGAAAACATTCCCCAACCAACAGCAATATCCTGTATTGGTTTTCCCAGCAAACCAGTCACATTCTGCATGAGTGCTCACTGGCAGGGCAAGCCATGCCCCCTATGCGCTTTCAGCTTTTCCCAGTAGCAAAGAGAGCAGACTTGGGATGCCCACTTCTGCTTTTGGGGTACACCGTGGTTTTCTCTTACCCCTCTAAGATGTGCTTTTGAAATTTTCAGTTTGAAAGGTTTTGGAGAGGAGTTTCAGCTCAAAATAAACTGGACTGCACCCCCCCCTCCAATTTCTGCCGTTTTTGTCCAACTGTTTCATGAAGTCACCAAGGTAGACTTGCTAATATCACAAGCAGCAGAATACTCTAAGAAGATATACAATCAGGATAACTTGACCAAATTTGAGTAATGTAAGTAAGGAAGTCCAGTACATTTCATTATTTTGTTAAAGTGGAAAAGACAAATGCAGAAACATGGGTTGAAATAAATTTTATTGAGGTCAAATCAGGGATTCAAAACGCCAATATTTTAAACAATGGAACAGAATATTGAAAATACCAGCTTTCATTTGCTTTGAACCACAGCTCTTTACTCTTTAAGACTAAGCTCCTTGATCTCTAAGATTAAGGGGCTTTACAGAAAAATAAATTACAGCTTCGAAAAAAAACCCCTAATTTGAAGTCATTTATGAAGTTTTGCGGATCTTTTCAAAGGGAAATCCAGTATTTCTAGAGAATATGTGTTCGTCTCTTGATTTCTTCCACAAGCTTTCCTCTGCAAATATCCACCTGCAAAGCAAAAGTATGGCTTAATTAAGGTATCAAATAATATACAGTATCTCAATACTTTTCTCACTGTACTTTAAAAGTATCCCAATGTAATATTTATATAATATCTTCTCCATCATTTCCAAGCAAATTATTCCATGCAGCAAAAGACATGTCAAAAATCATGTACAATTTTAATTTTTTGAAAGAGTGTTCAATGCTGCATTTTAAAAGGAGAACTGTGTTGGTCTATGGCAGCCAAAAATCATAAGCCTGTTAGCATCTTTTCAGACTACCAAATCTTATTATAAGGCTGCTATAAACTGCTCATGCATCAGATATATGGAGAGCTAAGTTGATTTGGAAGGGGAAGAGGGGAAGCCAGAACACAAGGTAGCTAGGCAGGTTACAGGTGAGGCAGATTACAATCAATTAGCAGTTCCTTGGGATCTCAACAAACACAGTAGATTTTTAACATATTACAATTGCTGCGTCTGCATAAGCATCTTGTCTCTCCCCTCCTTCCCAACTTAAATATCAGCTTAGTCACTCCATGCATCTGATGAAGTGAGCTGCAGTTTATAACAGCTTATGCCCGCATAATAAAATTTGTTACTCTGGAAAGGAACTACCAAAGTTATTCTGATTCAAGGCTTCGTGTGTCTCATTTAACAGCTGGTGGATTACTTTTTGTGGAATAAAGTGGCTAAGATCTTAATTCTTTGAGGCACTACTTTTTCTTCCCAGTTGTTATTCATCACACTTGGGCAAATTTTCTCATTTTTCTTTTCCTATGTCCTTGAAGGCTCTTGTCTATAATGCGTGAAATATAGCAGCACAATAGCTCCTTTCAATCAATACCACTTGTACCTCCTGTCCTTGTGTGAAGGCACATTTTCAATTCATGTGTGCTGCCACTTCCCAGGCCAGGACAGTATTACTGACAATGCTTCTACAGCTATGCTTAATTTCAGGAAATTCCTTCCAGATTTGCATGGCCTCATTTTACATTCTGGAGGAAGTAAACTTCTTCTTTTTTTCCTCTCAGGGAACTGGTGCTACTCTGGGATTGTGACCAGGGCTTTCCTTCCTGCCATTTTTTTTATTGCACCTTTGAGTGAACGTTGACTCTTGGTGACTCTCTTGGACTATAGTCTCTGCAGTTTACTTGGCAAGATTTTTGGAAGTGGTTTGCCTTTGCCTTCCACTTAGGGCTGAGAGAAAGTGACAGGTCCAAAGTTGCCATGTTGGCCTTCTGCTATTTTATTTTCACAAAATGGGATATAAATCTTTATCCTGAACCATTTTATCATAGAACTTCCTTCTTGAGTTTGATTACTTTTTTAAAAATTTATAAACAAAGTTAATCTATATTTGTCTTTTAATGGATGGTGTTTAATTTCAATATACACAGACAAATTCTTTAATTTTACAAGGTAAAGACAAATCACAAATTCATCTGGGAAACTGTAGGAGATGCCCCATTACCCAAAACAAGAAAATTCCTAGAATCTTGGCATTCTGATAGATCAGCCATTAACACACATATAAAGATTAGCTTTGTTTAAAAAGTATTAAAAGAAGCAAACACAGGCCAAAGATGGAAACAAACAGCCTGCAGCATATTCTTTCTTATCACATACTCAGCAATCAACAGTTAAATAAGAAGAATCAGAACAATCAGCAGTTAATGCAATAAACTGAGCCAGGCAGGCCAATCAGAAATGGGTACTAACAAACTGTAACAACCTATTAAGACAGTCAGGACAAATCACAGAGGATGTTAACTATTTTGGTAGTGAAATATCTGCAAGAAGAAAAATAAGCTCACAAAGAATATAATCATTCCTGCTTTTAGTTGACTATTCTGGTATCAAGGTATAACCCTAAAATAAAATGGCAGGCACACCTCTTCTCTAGTAACCACATCACGCAATTTGACAACTCCATCTTTTAACTCTTGCTCTCCCAATATAGCAACAAGTGGAATTCCAGTTTCCTCACAGTACTGCAACTGGTTTAGTAGTTTGGGATTTTTCTTATAAAGTATCTCTGCCTGGAAAATATAGAAAAAAGAAGAAAAAGTTAGTACACCATGATGAAAACTACCCTTCATTATTCTGGTTCCAAAAATTCTGGTCCTCATTGTAGTTTTCTTAGTAAAAACAAAATTATAATGCATGTACATTATTCAGACTGTTTAGTCATTGTTTCAGTTTTCTTCAGTTATATGCAATGCTATGTTACAGGACACATTACATTGAATAGGTCTGACTAATGTCCTGCAGGTAGTCATATATCCAGCATTTCCTACAATATTGCAACATACTGAATTTCTATGTCAGATTTTTGGATGGAGATTCTTCACAGGTGAACTGTTATAATAAATAGTTCCACCTTTAGCTCAGAGTTGGCTTTTTGGATCAAGAGCTACACATCATTCTGTATAATGTGCAAAATCTTCATTTTAAAAAAAGGATGTGGGTAGGAAAAAGTAGAAAAGACCAGAGCACGATAAAGAATATACATTAACACTGAATAAACATATGAATAAATTAAATAGACTGCATTTGGGACTGGCCAGCCAGAAGGGGAGAAAAAAGCAATTTTAACCCTTTTCAAAGCAATTCAAAACATAAACAGATCAATTCCAAAATATTTATAAAACTTGAGAGTATATAATATTGGCCCATGAGTCACATATATAACTGGCAAATTTTATGCCAATTAAATGATAGGCATGTGATATGGACAGCACCTATCCTCATAGGGTATAATTTTTGGATTCCTCTATTCTTTTATTTGGCGGCTGTTGTAATTTTGAACATTCATTAAGTGACCTATTGTATCTCGAGGACTATCTATAGTATTAGCTGAGAAGCTAAATACCTATTGCATTATAAGATGATCAAACTGATACTGTTAATTGGGCTAAATTATCAGGTTTTAAATAGAACAGATTGCAGGTCTATATTACCCGAAGAGCTATATTGCATCAGACAGACTTAGGGTTCTTTCCAAACTCAGATATAGTCTGGAATTCTAATTATTGGCTTGACCCAGATATGATTAAGATGCACCTTAATTCCTGAATCCCACAACTCGGACACAAGCTTTAGTCTTTCTTCAAGAAGTTTCTTTTGAGCAGATGCTACAAGCACCTGGGTCTCTGTGGTTCGGATTTTCTCTTCAGAAGCCTGATGGAAAAAAAATAGTTGGAGAGATTTATAGAAATATAATTTAAAAAAACCACTACAATTCATATGTGCAACCCAGATTTAATAAATTAATATGATGGCTTCCATTCTGTTGATGTTACAAAGAACCATATGGACATGGCTGGTCTCCCAAGCTTTGGGTTAGAGCTGAAGTTGTTGGTGGGATATTTTTCAACCTTACTGTGTACAATGATTAAAACTTTCCAAAAGTCTTCAAACATCACAGAACATAGAATAATATGGTCGGAAGGGAACTTGGAGGTTTTCTAGTCCAACCCCCAGCCCATGGCAGGAGATCCTGTACCATTCTGGACTTTCTTTGGTTTGATGGGATGAATACAAAAAAAGAATAATAGAGCTTGAAGGGGCCCCAGAGGTCCTCCAGTCCAACTCCCCAACCAAGCAGGAGACCCTATACCATTTCAGACAAGTGGCAGTGTAATCTCTTCTTAAAAACCTCCAGTGATGGAGCACCCACAGGCAAGCCGTTCTATTGGTTAATTGTTCTCACAGTCAGGACATTTCTCCTTAATTCTAGGTTGCTTCTCTCCTTGATTAGTTTTCATTCATTACTTCTTGTCCTGCCCTCAGGTGCCTTGAAAAACAGGTTGAGCCCATCTTCTCTGTGGCAGCCCCTCAAATATTGGAAAACTGCTATCATGGCACCCTAGTTGTTCTTTTCACTAGAGTAGCCATGCCCAGTTCCTGTAACTGTTCTTCAGGGTTTAGCCTCCAACCCCCTAATCATCTTTGTTGCTCTTCTCTGCACTCTTTCGAGAGTCTCAACATCTTTTTTACACTGTGGTGAACAAAACTGGATGCAATGTTTCCAGGGCCCAGTGTTCAAGTCTGTCGAGATCTTTCTGGATCTTGAGCCTTCTGGGGTGTTGGCTATTCTTGTTAGCTTGGTGTTGTCTGCAAATTTGCAGCACACTGCTGGCTCATATTTAAATGACTAGCCATTACAACTCCTAGATCCCTATTGTAATTACTGCTGTTGAGCCAGGTACCACCTATTCTGTACCTGTGCATTTGTTTTTTCTTGCCTAAGTGTAAAATCTTATGTGTTTCACCACTGAATTTTATTTTGTTAGATAGGGCCCAATATTCTAGTCTGTCAAATATCTTTCTGGATCTTCAGCTTATCTTCTGGGTGTTGGCTATTCCCTCATCTAAATCGTTTATGAAGATGTTGAAGAGTACTGGGCCTAAAATGGAACATTGGGATACCCCACTGCTTACTTCCCTCCATGTAGATATAGTTCTATTAAGGACTATGCTTTGACTGTGGTTGGTCAGCCAGTTATGAATCCACTTGTGGTGGTGCTGTCAATCCCATATTTTTCTAATTTACCAAGAAGTAAGTTGTGATCTACTTTGTCAAATGCCTTACTGAAATCCAAGTATACCATGTTCACAGCATTTCACTGGTCCACTAATTTAGTCACTTTGTTAAAGAATGTAATAGTATTTGTTTGACATGATCTGTTTTTGATTAACCCATGTTGGTTTCTGGTTATAAATTTGCTTGCTTCTAGGTGTTCACAGATCTGTTGTCTGATTATCTTATCCAGGATCTTCCCAGGTATGATCAGGGTCATTGATCTGTAGTTTTCTTGATCAATTTTCCCCTTTTTTGAAGAGGGAAACCCTGTCAGCTCTTTTCCAGTCCTCTGGTAATTCCCCAGTGTTCCAAGATCTTTGAAAGACATGTAATCATCTGGTCCTGGTGATTTGAACTTGTCTAGGGTGGACAGGTGTTGTCTTACCATTTTCTTGCCTACTGTATTATAACTTGTATTCCTAGCCTGTCTTTTAAGGTTATGTTTTTGCTAGGTTGGGCTATAGTTTCTTTTTGTGTGAGGACAGATGCAAAGAACGAGTTAAGCAGCTCTGCTTTCTCTCTACTGCCTGTTACTTTGTTGCCATCTTCTCTCTTTAGTAGACCAACTGTTTCCTTGACATTTTTCTTGTTATTTGAAAGAAACTTTTTAATTATCTTTCACATTTGTTGCAAGTCTTAGTTAATTCTGAGCCTCAGCTTTCTTTGCAGATTCTATCTGCTGGCATTTTGCCTTAGTTATGTGTCCCTCTTTCCATTTTTTATACTTATTCTTTTTGCCTTTCATCTTTGTGAAACTGGTTTCTCCTTGGATTTCTTATTTTTCTTTTTCAGTGGTATTGTGCTGGACTGGCCTTTTGTGATCATATTTTCAGAGTTTCCCAAGCTTCTTGAGTTGTTTTCCCCTATAAGATTTTCATCCATGGAATCTTTCCTAGGTTCTCTTGGAGTTTGCTAAAATCAGCTGTTTTAAAGTTTAAGATACTGGTTGGATTATGCTCCATTGCTTGTGTTTGCATTATGTTGAATTCCAATTTTTCCTTGGTCACGCTCACCCAAAGGTTCGGCAACTTCAATCCCCTCTATCACTTCTTCGTTAGTAAGAATTAGGTCCAATAAAGCTTTTCCCCTAGTTCCGTCCTCTACCTTTCGGATAACAAAGCTGTTAGCTAGGTTGGTAAGGAATCTATTCAATCTCCCACTTGTTGCAGAGTTTGTCTCCCAGTTGATAGTAGGGAAGTTACTACTGTGGCGGGTTTCCTACATACATTTTTTATGAGGGGTTCTTGGTGCTCTTTGAGCTTGCTTGTTCTCTTGCAGACGTTTCATTACCCAAACTGGGTAACATCATCAGTGCTTGACTCAGAGAGCACCAAGGACCCCTCACATCAACCCTGAGATACAAATATTCTCCTTTATTAATATATTTGTTAATTGGTTAGCAAAAAGTTTGTCTATTTCTTCTGCTTTGTCTATTTCTTCTGCTGTATTATTACATATAATACAACTCCACCTCCTCTTTTGTTAGGTCTGTTTCTTTTGAATAATTTGTATCCTTCTATCAGTATATTCCAGTCATGAGTTTCATCCTACCAAGTAACTATATCATTTCTGCCTTCATGTACTAGTACTTCAAGTTCACCCTGTTCCCTAAACTTTGAGCATTAGTGTATAGGTAGTTGAGTCCTTTATGGGTATGTTTCTTATATCTCCTACTTCGTAATTGAGTTTTCCATCCCTCTGAGCACTCTCTACTTCGTTATGTGGTTGGTTATGTTGGAGTTTATGTTTGGAATTAAGTCCCAAAGATCCTAAAGATAGTCCTATAAATTCTAATAATTGATTACCCCCTCCCCTGATAAGTTGAGCCAGTCATTTTCAAAAACATTCTCCCCAGTTCTTGTGAGGTGCAATCCCTCCCTTGCCAGAAGCCCTTCATGGAGGTAATTCAGATCATGGTCTAAGAATCCAAAGTTCTCTTGCTGGCACTAACACTTGAGCCAGTGATTCATTTCTAAAATCCTTTGCTCTCTCACTGGATGTTGACTTATCATTGGAAGTATAGATGAAAACACCACTTATGCTCCTAATTCCTTAAATTTCTTGCCTAGCTGTTCATAATCTCTCGATATTGTTTTAAGTTGATTGTGTTGTTCGTCCCTATGTGAAGAAGGAGAAGGGGGTAGGAATCTGTGGTTTATTTTAATAAGGCTTTTGGCTACATCTTTGATTTTTGCTCCAGGAAGGCAATATGCTGGTCTGCAGACTGGTCTGCAGACTGCTGGTTCTGTTCCCCTCAGAACTGAATCTCCTATCACCTTTTTTCCCTAGGGAAGTTTGGGCTACTTTACTGTCTATGGCAGGAGCACCTGATGATGCCTCTTTTCTAGGGACATTTGATGATGCCTTTTTTTTAGGGGCACTTGGTTTTGCCTCTTTTCTAGGTGGCTGCATGCTATCTTCCAAGTGTAAGATATGAAATTGATTTCTTATCTCCAGTGGGGCTGCATTGGAATGAGCTGGAGTGAACTAGATTAGATACCAACAGGGACGTTGTTTGTGGTTGCTGTTTTTTTTCCTATGAGTGACTTGCTTCCATTGGTCCTTCTCACATACAGGGTCATTTCTTTTAGAAATTGTTTGTTTCTTATTATGTTCAATTTGGATATAGTCTTCTTGCTTAGTTTGGAGTTTTTCATTTTGTAGGTTTAGTTTCAGAGTGGTTAGAGTTGCCTGTAGACCCTTTACTTCTTCTTCCAGTTTGGTACGTGTGTAGTTTGGGTCTTCCAAGGGCATAATATATATATGGAACATATTTTACAAACCACAATAATGTCAGTTTCTGTTTCCATGACTATGTTTGTTTTGCTATTGGGATGGGGCTGCTTAACAAAGGGAAGGGCTGCTTTTTCTCCACAAAGAATGTTGAATTCTCAGGCTACTTTTTAGGAGGAGCTTTGCTCTTAGCCCTCAACTTCCTGCCTTGATTAAAAAACAATCGTTCCTATTCTCCCTGTTTCTTCTCTACCTTTGTAGGGAATTGTTATTGTCCCTTTCTTCAATTCAATTCAAGGTATTGGTTAAAGTCCTAACATTATGTAATGTTATGGGGTCAAGCTATCCGAAGGAAAGTCTTTCCCTGGGGGAATCTACCCATTCCACCAGATCAGATAGGGTGGGTCCCTTTCCTTAAATCTTGTCTTAGTAAGAGCTAAGAAGTACTTTCTCTGTAGCAGATCCTGCCTTATGAAACACCCTTTCCCCTGATATATGTCTGCTTAATACAGGCTACTCACCTAATCTTACAAAAGAGAAGTTTCTGTTATGTTTTTAATTATTATTTTATGAGCCAGCCAGGATTATGGTACATATGACCAGTGGCAGCATAAGCCTTTGAAATCTACCTATCTATCTTTGGGAGCAGATAGTAACATTTGACCATTTGAGATGGTATGATGAGTACTGTTGTAGAAAATGGCTGATATGGAGGTATAGTCATTTATAGAGCATCAATTTCACTGAAAGCAAATTAATAATGATGAGGGACAAACAATCTGACTGCAAATCAGGTCCAGAACTCAATACACAAAACATGAATTTGGACTTAGTTTTCTGAGACAAGAGAATTCATAGATGGTAAAGAACACAGAAACCCGAAGAGAGAAAAAACACTAGAATAGAAATAGAAATAGAATAGAACTGGAGGGGACCTTGGAGGGCTTCTAGTCCAGCCCCCTGCTCAAGCAGGAGAACCTATACCGTCTCAGACAGATGAATGTCCAGTCTCCTCTTAAAAATCTCCAGTGATGGAGCGCCCACAATTTCTGGGGGTAAGCTATTCCACTGGTTGATTGTCCTCACTGTCAGGAAGTTTCTCCTTAGTTCCAGGTTGCTTCTCTCTTTGATCAGTTTCCAACCATTGTTTCCTGTCCTTCCATCTGGTGCTTTAGTGAACAACCTGGCCCCCTCTGCCTTGTGGCAGCTCCTCAGATACTGGAACACTGGTATCATGTCTCCCCTATTTCTTCTTTTCTTTAGACTAGCCAAACCCAAGTCCTGTAGCCGTTCTTCGTATGTTTTAGTCTCCAGGCCCCTGATCATCTTAGTTGCTCTTCTCTGAATTTTTTCCAAACTCTTAACATCTTTTTTGTGATATGGTGACCAAAATTGGCTGCAGTATTCCAGGTGTGGTCTTACTAGGACTTTATAAAGCGGTAATATTACTTTGCATGATCTTGATTCTATGCCTCTGTTTATATAACCCAGGATTGCATTAGCTTTTTTGGTTGCTGCTGCACACTATTGGCTCATAGTCAAGTGATCGTCCACTAGGACTCCAAGGTCCCTCTCACAGTTACTGTTTTTAAGCCAGGTCTCGCCTAGTCTGTATTTGTGCCTTTGGTTTTTCCTGCCTAAATGTAAGACTTTGCTTTTCTCCACTTTGAAACTCATTTTGTTGGATAGGGCCCATTGTTCAAGTTGGGCAAGATCTTTTTGGATCCTGAGTTTGTCTTCTGGGGTGTTGGCTACTCCTGCCAGTTTGGTGTCATCAGCAAATTTGATGAGTTCCCCTTCTATTCTCTCATCTAAGTCATTGATGAAGATGTTGAAGAGTACTGGGCCCAAGACGGAGCCTTGTGGTACCCCACTGCTTACTTCTCTCCATGTGGATGTAGAGGAGATGTGGAGAAAATTTTAAGAAGGAAAATCTAATTTTCTTGACATGGACCATTTCATTTCTGTTCCCTGATCAGAACAGATATCTGACCACCTGGGATATACTTGACCAGAGGTTAGAACATTTTGACTTCAAATATTTTACCCACTTCTAGAAAATCTATTCTAATCAGAGACAAACTTTCAAGTAAAAAAAGCAAGCAATCTTACCTCCATTTTTTGTTCCATAATGGAAAAGACCCGTTCAATGCCAATGCTGACTCCAACACAAGGCACTTTCCGATTCTTTGGATCAAACATCCCTACTAACCCATCGTAACGGCCACCTCCAGCCACACTGCCAATACCAACAGACTCCTCCACATGATCATTTGGTTCTTGGAGAAGGATAGCCTCATATATTACTCCAGTGTAGTAATCCAAACCACGAGCGAGACTTAAATCAAAGGAAATCTGTAAAACAATTTATAACTCTCATAAACAGAACAGAAATACTCAGCTCAAAGTAATTAGAAGAACAAAGAATAGAATTTTACCTGATCTGAAATGCCAAAAAGATCCAAATATTTGAACAGCTGTTTCACTTCCTCAAGCCCTTCCCGAGCCAATTTATTTTGTGACAGCTTTGGATCTTGGAGCAATTGTTCAATTAAACTAAGCCCACCTGTGGAAATAAGACATATAGGATAGATGCCTGTGTGAAAGATTCAGCAGCAGTACCAAACCTTTTTCCACTCAACTCTCCTTTGTTTGCTCTATTTCTCATGCAGTGCAATTTCATTTCTTATAAATTGAAATAGAATCATGTGAAAAAAGTACATCCTCTTTGAGTTCTACGGTTTTATGCATCTGGACATTGTAAAAAAAAATCATCCAGTCCTTAGCAGTTCTTAAAAATAGGTAAATACAACACCATGTCATCATTTATTTTACAAAAAGAAAGCCAAAATGGACAAGCCCTGTATGAAAAGCTAAGTACACCCTTACTGCTTTCATAGGTATGAAGAGTCTAAGTAGCAGCCAGATGCTGCTAATCAAGTGCTCTTGATCAGCAAGTGTGACTACCTCTATAAAAGCCGAAGTTTTAGGAGTTTGATGGTCTCCAGCACTGAGGAGTAGGCTAACACAATTCTAAACAGTAAAGACATCAGCAATGATATTAGAGAAACAACTGTTGCTGCCCATCAATCTGGGAAGGGTTATAAGGCCATTTCCAAACAATTTAAAGTCTATCATTCTAAAATGAGGAAGATTATTCACATGTGGAAAACATTCAAGACAGTTGTAATCTTCCGCCGAGTGGATTTCCCAGCAAATTCACCCCAAGATCAGATTGTGCAATGCTCAGATAAATTGCAAAAAATCCAAGAGTTACATTTCAGACTCTACAGGTCTTAGGTAGCACATTAAATGTTGACGTTCATGACAGTACAATTAGAAAAAGACTGAACACGTACGGCTTGTTTGGAAAAGTTACCAGAAGAAAGCCTCTATGTCTTGATAGAAAAGAATAGGATTCTATTCTATTCTATTCTATTCTATTCTATTCTATTCTATTCTATTCTATTCTATTCTATTCTATTCTATTCTATTCTATTCCTTATTCTTATTCTATTCCCTAATCTATTCCTTATTCTTATTCTATTCCTAATTCTAATTCTATTCCTTATTCTATTCTATTCCTTATTCTATTCCTTATTCTTATTCTATTCTATTCTATTCTATTCTATTCTATTCTAATTCTATTCTATTCCTTATTCTTATTCTATTCCCTATTCTATTCTATTCCTTATTCTTATTCTATTCCTAATTCTATTTTATTCTATTCTATTCCTTATTCTATTCCTTATTCTTATTCTATTCTATTCCTTATTCTTATTCTATTCCCTATTCTATATTCTTATTCTATTCCTAATTCTAATTCTATTCCTTATTCTATTCTATTCTATTCTATTCCTTATTTTATTCTATTCTATTCCTTATTCTATTCCTTATTCTTATTCTATTCTCTATTCTGTTCTATTCCTTATTCTTATTCTAATTCTATTCCTTATTCTATTCTATTCTTATTCTATTCTTTTTCTATTCCTTATTCTTATTCTATTCCTTATTCTTATTCTTATTAATTCTAATTCTATTCCTTATTCTATTCCTTATTCTATTCCTTATTCTATTCCTTATTCTATTCTATTCTATTCTATTTCTTATTCTTATTCTATTCCTTATTCTTATTCTATTCCCTATTCTATTCTATTCTATTCTATTCTATTCTATTCTATTCTATTCTATTCTATTCTATTCTATTC
>NW_015386427.1:6062496-6076305 GCF_001527695.2 Protobothrops mucrosquamatus
TGCTCTTGCAGTCATTTTTACAGGACGACCACGCCTAGGGAGAGTAGCAACAGTGCTAAACTTTCTCCATTTGTAGACAGTCTGTCTTACTGTGGACACATGAACATCAAGGCGTTTGGAGATACTTTTGTAACCCTTTCCAGCTTCATGCAAGTCAAAAATTCTTGATCGTAGGTCTTCTGAGAGCTCTTTTCTGCGAGGCATGGTTCACATCAGACAGTGCTTCTTGAAACCAGTAAACCCATAACAAGTGTGTGTTTTTAACGGGCAGGACAGTTGTCAGCAACACATCCAATATCATCACACTGATTGGAGTCAAGGTTGGCTCCCTCCTGGCTCCAATTAGCTCTTGGAGACGTCATTAGGCTAGGGGCTCACATACTTTTTCCTCCCTGCTCTGTGAATGTTTACATGTTATGTTCAATTAAACCATGACAACATGTAATGTTTGTGTATTATTATTTTCAGCAGACTGTGTTTTTCTATTGTTGTGACTTAGATGACATTCAGAGCACATTTTATGACCAATTCATGCAAAACTCCGCGTTATCCCAAGGGGTTCACATACTTTTTCTTGCAACTGTATGTTCAAAGAGTCCTCTTCAAGGGAGATGGACAGTTCAGAAATGTGAAAAATAATAAAAAATAATAAAATAAAGTAAAATAAATGGTTGCTGTACCAGTGATCTTAAGCAAGGGCCACCTATATTTATACAAATAGACCTGACTTGACTGCCTAGTGCAGCAAGCGTTGAAAGTGATGAGGATGATGAAAAAATAACTTTGCGATCTATGCTTGCATTTATGATCTTTACTGCATCTCTCTTTCACTCACGTGATCCCCATTACACTCAGTATGCATTGTCCTGTGTACAACCCCCCTTTTTTTCCCCACACAGAGCAGAGAGATTGGAGAGGAAGGAATACAAGAGAGTGAAGAAGCATACAATGGGGAATACACATCAAAAGGAATGCTTTAGTGTTGGTAGCCATGAGTGTGCTAAGCAAACAGCCAGTATATTTCCCATTATGTGGCTTCTTATTTTCTTGTTTAATCTCTTACGTATCACTTTAACCAGCAATGGGATAGAAGAAAATGATATAGGTTTTAGGCCTGCAAGCCTTAGAGTTGATTCTGTATAGACTGGACAAGACTATGAGTGGTACATCGGAATGTATAAGTGGTTATACTAGACGTTAAAGACCACGGTTAGGGAAGAGAGGTTGGTAGAGTAAAAAATGTAGAAGGGTTCGGTAGACATCTGTTCTAGTTTTGATATATATGAGACGAAGTCACTTCCTACAAAGATAATATAATAAGACTCTATATCTGGAATCATGTTGTTTCTTCCTGTTTTTTTCTACTTTGATTCTAAATACTCTGAGTCTAGTAAACTAGTAATTTCCGAATATTCTATTAAAAACATGCAAAAATTGGGAATAAAAGAAAAAAATATTTCTTTAAATAGAATCTTTAGGAAAAAAGACCAAAAAATGAAACAACCAATATAATAAGACCCTTTTAAATATACGGGGCAATTATATCTAGAATACTGTATTCAGTTCTGGTCACTGCATCTCAAAGCTATACAATAAAGTTGGGAAATGTGCAGAAAAATAATTAGGGGCTACCCTACCCTAAAAGAAACTAGAATATTTGGGCCATTTTAGTTTACAACAAAGGCTGATAAGAGGATAATCTAATAGAAGTTTATGAAATTGCATAGCATAGAAAATATGGATAGGAAAGCTTTATCTCTTACTATATTAAACTTGAAGTTATCCAATAAAATTTAAGACTGTTAAATTTGATAATTGTTTTACAAAGTGGAAACTACAGACTTTATTGCCATCAAAAATGGTGATAGTCAACAATTTATATTGTTAAACAGAAATGGACAGATCAATGAAGGATAGCTAATAGTCTTGTTTTTCTGTATATTAATTGTTAAGTTACATGGAAGTATAATTTTTATACCACTTCTCAATAAGTTTGTTGGATTTTACAAAACGAATGGCTATTCAGAGGCCTCAAGGTTCTTGATAACTTCTCTTTAATTTATTAGGATCCTGTTGCTATTAAATAGAGTTACAATTCTAGCCTTTACAATTTTAGCTTGTTCATCTATTCAGGCTACCTCTATATTTTTACCTGTCAAGTAAGCAAAGCTAATTACAAAGAAAATGAATAGGCCTTCTGAATTTCTAGGAGGTAAGACACAATAGCAATTATAAAATCAATAACCTCTTATTTGAATTTAGCTCTCATAATTCTTCAAATCTGACTATAGGCTATCTTGAAATCAAATCTATCATTGCCATAAACCCTGACTGTATTACAGCACAGAGTTTTACCACAGAGTAGATTTATATCTCCCAAGAAAATTGGCTTCTCTTTGTAGAAAGATTTATTTCTAAACACACACACACACACACACACACAGAGAGAGAGAGAGAGAGAGAGAGAGAGAGAGAGAACAAAAGTGAAAGAGACAGGAGATAAGAATCTCATTTGGCAGAAGTAATATTGCCAGTAGAAAATAAAGAAATGCTACTACATGAATTTCCTTCACTATTATTGCAATTGGAGAAATACAGGTAGTTCTGGAGTTACAACAGCAATTGGAACTGCAATTTCCATCACTAAGCAATGTGGTCATATAGCATGTCACATGACTACATTGTTTAGCAATATCAATCTCTACAGTCCCTGTTGCTGTTAAGTGAGGATTGAGTTGTTAAGCAAGCACATCCTCACAAATCCCACCATCTTCCAACAACAAAGTCAGTGGGGAAGCCGGCAGGAAGTTGCAAGTCCCAGGTGGATTGCATGCAGGCTGGCAGGTGGGTAAGTGGCTGCTGAGTGGGACAAGAGGCCAGGGTGAGGGAGGGAGGGTGCGGAGGCATGCTGCGAGTATAGCAAGGCTTGGGGAGGGTGTGCGGATAGTGGGGGAGGTGCATGTGGAATGGATTTGGGGTGACTGCTGCCAGTAGGTGTGAGTCTGCAGACGGCTGGGAAGACATGGCATGAGTGCTTTGAGGCTTGAGGAGATCCGTGAAAAGCTGGGGAGGTATGGCACAAGTGTAGGAAGGGTTGGCGTAGCTGCTGTCAGGTGGGAGAAAGTGTGTGGTGGTGCATAAGTAGCTGAGGAGGCATGATGCAAATGCAGTGAGGCTCTGGGAGGATATGTGAGTGTCCAGGGAGGTGTAATACAAGCACAAGGCTTGGGAAGGGTGCATGGGTAGCAAGGGAGGCACAAGCATGGCAGAGCTTGAAGTGGTTCCTGCTGGGTAGGGGAGGGTGTATGAGGCTGCACGAATGGCTGGGGGGGTGCAGTGCAAGCGCATCTCTTAGCTATGTAAATGATTGTTGTTTTTCTCAGCAGTTATGTATTTTATTTTTTGTAGGATCCCTGGTGGCACAGTGGTTAGAATGCAGTATTGCAAGCTAACTCTGCCCACAATCTGGAGTTCAATCCTGACCGGCTCAAGGTTGACTCAGCCTTCCATCTTTCCGAGGTCGGTTAAAATGAGGACTCAGATTGTTGGGGGAAATATGCTGACTTTGTAAACTGCTTAGAGAGAACTGTAAAGCTCTATGAAGCAATATATAAGTCTAAATCCTATTGCTATTTCTATATGTATTTTTTACTGTAATCATTGTCCAATGAGTGTCATTGCTGAGATGGGTGGCTATATAAATTGATTAAATAAATAAATTTAAATATATGGTGACCCTAAGAAAAAATAGATTTTCAGCTTGAAGAAAAAATGGGACGCCATCTCAGCCACAGGTTGCAAAATTCTTTACAACACTTTAGCAAGAACTTAAAACCTCCCCAAATCTGGCATGACTGTAATTTAAAAATTCAATTTGTCCATGTATGAACTCCTAATTTTTTCACCCTTCTCAAAGAGCAAATAATTACTTATTCCACTTCTGAGAAAAATGTTTTTAGGAGTTTCCTGGCTTTATAGAATGGATGGAGCATCTGTAATCTTCTAGCATAGCCATGGGAAAAAATGGAAGGCTATGGAAGACTCACCATAAACATTTGAAAATCACCACAGAAGCCAAGGTTTGCAATGTGGTACCCATGGGTCTTATGACACATGTATTCTTCCCAGTAGCATCCACAGACAATCCCCTTCCCCTAACTACATGACAAAGTTGTTTCAAATGTTAATGTTAAACACGATTTTCTAAAATATTATAGTTTTTGAGATATAAACTAATAATAAATCAGTTATAAATACCAATAACAATAATAAAGGCCTATCTTCAGAGAAATAAAAGTGTATAATTTTATGATTAATACAGGTTGTCCTCGACTTATGGCCCCAACTGAGCCCAAAATTTATGTTGCTAAGTGAGACATTTGTTAAGTGTGTTTTGCCCCATTTTACGACCTTCCTTGCCACAGTTGTTAAGTAAATCACTGCAGTTTTTCAGTTAGTAACACGGTTGTTAAGTGAATCTGGCTTCCCCATTGATTTTGCTGGTTACAAAAGGGATCACATGACCCTGGTACACTGCAACTGTCATAAATACAAGTCAATTGCCAAGCATCTGAATTTTGATCACGTGATCATGGGGATGCTGTAACGGTAAGTGTGAAAAACGGTCATAAGTCACTTTTTCCAATGCTGTTGTAACTTTGGTCACTAAATGAACTGCTGTAAGTCGAGGACTAGCTATACAGAACTTACAGGCACTATTTTAGTAATATCTGATAACCTTTAAAGGAGAATATTTGTAGTTCAGGGTTGAAATGAGGGATCCTTGGTGCTCTCTGAATGCACTGTGCACTTATGATGTTATCTAATTTGAGTAATGAAATGTCTGCAAGACAACAACCAAGCTCAGAAAGCACAAAGGATTCCTCATCTGGTAACCTCTACTAACACTAACACACTGAGACTGGACACTCTGGAAAAAAGTACCGATATAATTTTGACATCAAATATCATCACATATTTCTCAAAATCTCCTTTTGCCCCCTTAGGTTTCACTGCATTCTTGAAGTTCAAAATTGTCGGTCAGGAGGTAGAATTACTCTATAGGCTAAGGGAACCATTTATCTAAGCTAAGGATTTGGATCTATAGCTCAGCTACACTGAAAGAAATCAATATCCCTTCTTTTATCCCTGCTCATTCTAAATCTATAGAGTTGAATTTTTTCCCCTTAAATAATAAATGTTGGATATAATACAAACTTTTCAGGCTGGTTCTCTGAATTCTTATTTCTACTGGGAGACAAATCAGGACCCTGTGATCTGTCTTACTGAGTTTCATCAACTCCTTCATTAAAAGTTATCTTGTTGAAATCAGAACCTCAAATATTTCTGCCTGATGGGGTTCTTTCTCATTGCAAGGCTTCTAGATTAGAATGGATTGTTTTATGAGTTTTCTTTGTCTATAAAACAGGGGTAGTCAATCAACAGCCTACCACCAGCACTCTGAGAAAACAGCACTGAAATTTGGTAGCTGAATTTTGGCTTTCTGAAGTAATTTGGAAGGTCAGGAACCTAAGTTGTGGTCCCTGATCCCTTAACGGATCATCCTGATGTCCTGATCTATCTTTTTGAATACTGAAGTTAAATTTTATCTTCTTTCCTCTCGTAATTTCTGTAACAGCAGCCACAATAATGCAGTTGAGATTTCGTGATCAATGAATATATATTTATTCTGGATTTTTTAGTCACTTGAGTTATTATCTTGTTGTCTTAATAGTAAAGTTCTTACCTTGTCTAATTTATCTACAGTGGAGCAAATGGTCCGGAATTTGGTATCTGGAACCCCACAGACTGCAAACATCCCATCAAGGATACGACGGTCATTGACCTAGAAGGAAATTGAGATGTTTTCAAGCAACATTTCCCAATAGATTTTGATTCTATTGGTAATATTCCTGGACTATTTGTAGTTTGGACCTTAGACCATTGGTTTACAGTCATTCCAGTCCTTCTCACTGGACCATATACTAGGGTTAGGGTTACTGGATGTTTAATCTATTTTTATTTCTAGTCTTCGAAAATGTTGAGCTTTCTGGAAAATCTAATACTACTTATTTGTATGCTTTTTAATTACAGTGGATATAAAAGGTCTATAACCCTCTGTTAAAATTCCAGGATTTTGAGATGTGAAAAAATTAACCCAAATTAAATCACTTCAGAATTTTTCCCACCTTTAATATAACCTACAAGCTGTACAATTCAATTGAAAAACAAACTGAAATCTTTTAATGGGAAAAACAATAAAATTGTTGGCACAGTGGTTAGAATGTAATACTGCAGGCTAACTCTGCTCATATTGTCAGGAGTTCGATTCCTGGTTCCTGACCGGCTCAAGGTTGACTTAGCCTTCCATCCTTCCAAGGTTGGTAAAATGAGGACCCAGATTGTTGGGGACAATGTGTTGACTCTGTAAACCGCTTAGAGAGGGCTGTAAAGCACTGTGAAGTTGTATATAGGTCTAAGTGCTATTGCTATAAAAATGTGGTTGCATAAGTGTACATACCCTTAAACTAATACTCTATTGAAGCACCTTTTGATTTTATGGCAGCATTCAGTCTTTTGGGGCAGGAGCCTATCAGCGTGACACATCTTGCCTTAGGAATGTTTGCCTACTCCTCCTTGCACAAGCGCTCCAAATCTGTCAGATTGTGAGAGCATCTCCTGTGCACAGGTCTCTTCAGATCACCCTACAGAGCTTCAATTGGATTCAGATTCAAGCTCTGGCTGGGCCATTCTAAAACTTTTGATATTTTTTGTTGATTTGGAAGTATTGTTCCAATTTTAGTATGCTGAAGCAAGCACTATGATTTGGAGGTACAGTATCTTTTGGGTCACTGTTATTTTGAAAGGTGAATTTCCTCTTCATCTTTAGTATTTCAGCAGAGGCCTAAAGATTTTGTGCAAAATTGATGTTTAGAACTGTTCATAATTCCCTCCATCTTGACTAAAGCCCCAATTCCACTGAAGAAAGGCAGCCTCAAAGTACAATGCTGCCACCACGCTTCACTGTGGATATAGTGTTACTTTTGGCAATGCAATGTTTTTGCATCAAATATACTGCTTGGAATTATGATGAAAAAAATTCAACCTACGTTTTCCCACATGCTCTTTTCAGACGTGATATAGGTTTTTGCAAAATGTAGCAGACTTGGATGTTTTTCTTTGTAAGAAAAGGTTTCTGTCAGACATAGGAAGAATACAAGAGATTATCGTTATATGTAGTACACAACCAGTACTTATCAGAAATTCCTGTAGCTCCTTTAATGTTACTGTAGACTCTTGGCAGTATCCCAGACCAATTTTTTTCTTGTTTTTTCCTCAATTTTGGAGGATCATCTAGTTCTTGGTAATGTCAATGTTGTGCCATATTTTCTCCACTTGTTGATGACTGTCTTCAGTATGTCCCATAGTATATCCAATGGCTTGGATATTTTTTTGTACTGTTCTCCTGACTGATACTTTCCAACAATGAGATCCCTTTGATGCTTCATAAGGTCTTTGCAAATTGTGGGATTTGCTGCAAGAGGCATCTGAGTAAAGATCAGAAAAATCCTACTAGAACAACTGAACTTTACATGGGCTTGATCAGAGTCACATTAAGTGATGGAAGGTGTGTACCGGCTATTTAAGATCAGTTTGAATGCGGTTGTTTAATTCTGAACATATCCACATCCCTACTTAAGATGGTGTGCACACTTATGCAACCATGTTATTGTAAGTTTTATTTTTATTTCCCCCCTTTAAAAAATTCAGCGTGTTTCTCAATTGAATTGTATAGCTTATATGCTGCATTAAAGATGGAAAAATCTCTGAAGTGATTTATCTTGGGCTGATTTGTTTACATCCCCAAAACCTGGCATTTTAATAGGGTTGGTTAGACTTTTTATATCCAGTGTAGATTCACCCAGGAACTCAAAATAATATCTGTAACACTCCTTTTTCAAAATTTACTTACAACAACTATGTGCGGTAGATTGGATTGAGACATGGAACTGGTTCCAAATCATCCAGTACTGTAGCTTCTGTGGCTGAAGTTGTGCTTGAATTAAGATCCTTTCAGAACTTCTTTTACTTTTTGGAGCATCAAAATGAAGGGCTGGGATATCAGTATTTATAAGTAAGCAGCAATAGTTTAATGTGGACAATTCTGCTGCCAAATACATACAGATTTAAAAATATGTCTCAATGATTAAAGTATACCACTTGTTGCCAGAAATGAAAGAGCAAATACAAATGCCAATTGATTATAATCATTCTAATGCTAAAACCAGTATAACTGCGAGAAAAAAGTGGATTCTGACCCAGGTCTTGTACTCACCTTGATGAGAAAGTCTCCTATTTGTAGGGCACATAGAATCTCATGCACAATTTTCAGACACTCTGCATCAGGAATCATGATGTCATAATGGCCAGCAATGTCAAAATCCTGAGTTACAAATTGCAGATAAGAAAATTGCTGAAGTATAAGCTATCCAGCAGTGAATCAGACGTTGGTGCTGCATTGTTTGGTATATAGAAGCTATCTTTCCAAGTCTTGCTATCAGAAAAGCAGAAACCTCTAGGATCTGACATACATCACACACTGATGCAACTAGGAATTGTTTGAGGCTAAGCCTTCTACATCTTCCAGTAATGCAAATTATTACTGGAGGGCTCTCTCCTTTCATTTTTCAGAGAAATAAATAAATCCCAGAGTAGCTTACAAGAATGGGGTTTCTTTAGGCATCTGTCTCTCTCTAATTCCTCCCATCCATAATCATAGGGAAGAGTCTGAAAAATGACCATAAAGGGATGGGAATGGGTAAACATTCTCTGATGATTGCCAAATGGACTTACAGCATTCATGGGGGAAGGAAAAACAAGGAAGCAATGGCTTCCCAGCCTCCTCGGCAATGTCTGGAAGAAGTCAGAAAAATGGTTACTCCGCAACTGGCAGATTAACCATTTATGGGAAGAAGTAATGGAAATGACTGCCTTTATCATGATAAGTAAAATCTTAAATTACTTAAAATCTGGCAAACAAGGAAAAAGTGCAAAATGTAAATAAAGGAATTAAGATTAAGACAGCATTATGAATATAAAGGCTAAATGTAAACTGAATAGTTTTATGGAACACAAACTGCTGAAAATGACTTTGTGTTAAACCTGTATTTATATAGTACCATTACTACACATAATAATGCATATAATAGTGTAAAAAGTCACATCAGTTGGAAAAATACCCATATCCAACATACCCATATCCAGATTCTGATTATTCATATACTTCCTTAGTTAATTTTAAGCGTTTATATCAAGAAAACACCAACATTTTTTCATCATAGTCACCTCTCTTACTATCACATAATTAGATAAATGTACACACAGTGTGATCTTACATGAGAAACTCCCAGATGCCTTTATACAATTTTGGGGGGGGAGAGACTATAATTTGCAATAGTACAATAAAACTTTAGAATAAGACATACAGGTAGTCCTAAATGTAGAATCAGAATTGGCACCAGAACTTTTGTTGCAAAGGAAGGCAATTGTTATGAGTTCTGCTCGATTTTATTGCCTTTTTGCAATGGTTGTTATGTGAATCACTGCAGTTAAATGAACCATGTTGTTGTTAATAGAATCCAGTTTCCCCCACTGACGTTGCTCATTGGAGGTCTGCTGTGAAGCGAGCAAATGATCATGTGACCCTGGGGTGCTGCAAACTTTAGAAATACATGCCAATTGCCAAGCATCCAATTTGTGTTCATGTGAATATGGGGATGCTGCGAAAGATGTAATTGTTAGGAGCAGTCATAAATAACTTTTTTTTATTCCTGTTGTAAGTTTGAATGGTCGCTAAACAAATGGTTGTAAATCAAGGACTACCCTGTATCTGGTTATTATATAAAGACATCTATATACTGCATTGTATTACTATCACTTATTCTGAGAAAATTATACTCAAGAGGCCTTTTCTAATGTCACTGGGTGAAGAATAAACATTCTTGCAGCAAGTATGAGAAATTCATGGCTCTGTGGGCAAACCTAACCTCCTCCCTTCAAGACTTGCTTACATTTTCCAGAGTGAGTGTGTTCAAGCAGAGTATGCGCGTATGTTTAGGTTAAGGCACCCATTACAACTTTAAAAACAGATTGCAATCTCCCAAAGAGAGGGCCCATTTTTTTCATTTACAAAAGCACTTTAAGAGGTAAAATGGCTGCTTATTCCGCTGCAAATTCAAATAAAAGTCATGAAAAAGGGAAGAAAACGTAAGCATCATTCATAAACACCTAGGGTATTATCTTTCTGGCCTCTGTCAGGAAAAAGTTCAGCTATTAAGCTGGATAATTATAAATATCTCAATCACATTAGCATTACCAGGTAAGCAATTTATCTCTTCCTTTTAAATTAAGATACGCCTACCACCTTAACATACATATATGGATACATGTAATTATGATAACGGATATACGACATATAGAGCATAGAATCAGAAATGTAAATGCTACTGAAAAATTACCATGTATCTGAAATTAGAAAGAACTGAAATCTGTATTAAATACCCAAAGTGCTGCATCTACAAGAACAATATCGGTCTCTTTGTTGTAGAATGATCTGCTCTCAGTATAAATGTACATTGCACATGGCTATACTCCCACAAAAGGCTAAAAAGTTCCATGGAAATTGATAAGATAAAAGGAGAAACAATGTTGTTATCCCTGGGTTTGTTGCAGAACTCTCCAAATATATGATCACATAAACTAAGGAGGCAAAAATTGTTGCAACATTAGGAAATGCTACCCACATTTGTATGCAATACCATGGAGCTATGGATCCCACTGTGGAGAAAGCCAATTAGTCATGTATATAATCTAATGGTAGCTCGCATGTACTTACACACTGATAGAACTCCCTGTAACGTCCCTTCGTCATGGCTGGGTTATCCCGCCTGTAGACTTTAGCAATTTGGTAACGCTTAATGTTGGTGATTTTGTTCATAGCCAAATAACGAGCAAACGGCACCTGGACAAAGAAGGCTCAGGAGAACACTTGAAATCTTAAGGCAAACCTCTTCCTTTCTGTGACTATTTAGAATGGGGGGGGGAGAACCTAAAAACCTTTACAGGTATTCCTCAATGTACAATCATTCACTGAGTGACAATTCAAAGTTACAACGGCACTGAAAAAAGTGACTTATGACTGGTTTTCACACGACCTTTGCAACATCCGCATGGTCACGTGATCAAAATTTGGGCGCTTGGCAACTGGCATATACTTATGACAGTTGCATGTCCCAGGGTCACATGATCACCATTTGTAACCTTCCCAACTGGCTTCTGACAAGCAAAGTTAATGGGGGAAGCCAGGTTCACTTAATGACTGCATGATTCACTTAACATCTGCAGTTATTTGTTTAACTCTGGCAAAAAAGTTGTAAAATGGGGCAAAAATAATAAGTGCTTTGCATAGCAACAGATGTTTGGGGCTCAATTGTAGTCATGTCGAGAACTACCTGTACTGCTAAATAACCTCTCTCAAGCAGAAACGATTAAAAATCCTAAAAGGAAGATACCCCATCCCTGAGACTTTTGCATAATTCAAAGGCATAATCATTATTATTTAAACTGATATGCTACCCAACTCCCAGCAGTTTACAAATGATTTAATGATTTACAAAAGATTTAAAACATGAAAAATAAGGCAATAAAAACAACAACAACACCAACACCAACAAAAGAGTAGAGATGGCAGAATAACAAACTGGGTTTAAAGTCCACAAAGAGCCAGGTCCTCAGAACTACTGAAACACTAGCAGAAAAGGAAAAAATGCATGAGGAGCAAAATGGGAAATCAGGACTGAAGTAAGAAGCTGTAACCCTACGAACTTTCCTCAATTTTTGGATATAACTCGTATCTCACCAATGCAAGAGAGGTATCTTGTTCTTAAGTACCTTTCTAGAGATGTGCTATTATGTTCCTCCTAAGGAGCTTGAAATATGGCTTCAAGTAGGTACCATGTTATTTAGCAAACTTCTTGGAAAGATCTAAGTCTCTCCACTGTAGAGGGCTCAGCCATTTCTCTTAAAGACTCCAGAAGAAAATATCATTATGGTCTTCCCTCCTTCTTTTTGGTTTGCCACTTCAGTCTTTACTTCTCTGTTCAGAAGTAAATCTCACTAAAGTTGTTTTCAATATTCTACAATGGAACATGCTCTCATATAAGTGGATATATATCTGCCTACATGTAATTAAGCAACTTCATAGTTTTCTGTAAAAGCAGGCTGTGAAAATAATCCTCAGAAATGGAATACTTTAGCAATGGATCCCAAGATTTTTTGTAACTTATATATTCTTCCTTCTTTCCTCATCTCTAGTTGAAAACTTATTTAACCAACAAGTTAAACTATCAAAATAATGTTTCCATATACCGTCTATGGACTGAGCTTGAATAGTTCTGATCACAGAATATGGAAGGTAAATTCAAAATGCCTTCTTGCCATTTTATATTTATGCCAGGAATACCAGGCCTTAGGATACAGTCAAATCATAGCGAAGCGATAGCAGCTCTCCTCCTTGGTCTTTCAAATCATAGATGAGCTTTGAGTCTTCTCCATATTTCCCTGTTAAGGTTTCCTAAAAAGAAAAGAATAGGAAAGAAGACAGGAAGAAAAAAAAAGGACAGATAAAAGCAACAGTAAATCATGTTGTTACAAGAGACCAATACAAGTTCCAGTCACAATGTGCTTATAAAGGTCACAATTACTTGGACAACTGAATAAAAATAATAACACTGAATAATTTATATTCCTTTCTTCTATTTCATATAATAGCAGCTTAAACAAAACAAAAACCCACAAAACAAAAACCAGTAAAATTAATCAGTTGTTATATAAATGTCAAAGTAATGAATAGAAGTGATATAAATAGGAAAGGAAGAGCAATGCGGGGGGAGGGGGGTGTTCCATCAGGTATAAAGATCAGATTTTAAACCAATTTATCTTTTTGCTTTACTTCTTTGTGCAAAATGTTTAAAGCGAATGCATGGCAGATTTAACTGAAATGATGTTTCAGAGCCATGGCAATACCACAGAAAGAGGCACTTGTACATGGCTTTTTTCTTGTATGGGTAGGAGGAAAGTGGTACTTTTAATGGACAATGAACACAGAAAACAATCAGGAAAATCTGACTTGACTAAAGAATTCTTCGTAACTTGATACCTTGTTTTTACACAAACATTCTCCAATTCTGACAGTGTTACGTACATATAAAAAGGGACATGGACATTTAACAGAACTGTTCTCAGAGAAAGAAAATAAATTACTACATCTACCTATCGCAAGAAATTAAAATAAAACAATACAACAACACATCTACGTCAAGGTTTTGCACAGTCCTATGGGCTGTAAAGGTATTTCACACCTTTAGCCACAAGAAAAGAGTTAAGATCACTTAAAAATAATGAAGAGATGGGCAAGAATTTTCCTAGAGCCACAAGGGCAAATTTTCTGAGGCTAGGACCTCTCGTGAATTCCATACACCAAAAAGCTACAGCAGAACGTACACTTTTTAAAATGGGCTCTAGAGAAAGTTAATTTATATTTATTTAGGGTTAGATTGTTAGATAGAAGGCCTGTAGCAGTCTTACATCTGGTAATAAAATTCAGGAACAGTGGCATACATTCACACAATTGCCCTCAAAAATGTTAAGAAAAGGAAAAGATGGATGTATTTTAATTCCTGCCCTGTTTAGCTTCTACAATAATTCTATGGTAGAAACTTTAGATAGCCCAGATTTTAATGTTCCCAAAAC
>NW_015386427.1:6076522-6082717 GCF_001527695.2 Protobothrops mucrosquamatus
AGATTGTTAGATAGAAGGCCTGTAGCAGTCTTACATCTGGTAATAAAATTCAGGAACAGTGGCATACATTCACACAATTGCCCTCAAAAATGTTAAGAAAAGGAAAAGATGGATGTATTTTAATTCCTGCCCTGTTTAGCTTCTACAATAATTCTATGGTAGAAACTTTAGATAGCCCAGATTTTAATGTTCCCAAAACTGAAAGATATAATTGTCTCTTCTTGTTGTATTGTCTTCTTTACTCCATCATGCTCTGTAGAGTCCAGTATAATAGACAGAATAAGCTGGCCATCACAGTCCAAAAGCAAAACTTTTGGTATGGTATTTGACAAAAAAAGAAAACCCACTCTGAAAGTATGGATCATTGAGGGAAATAGTATCAAACAGGTTGTTGCCTTCTAATATTTGGGATTAGTATTCCATTCTATAAAGGAGATTTCTGCAGATTTTACTCTGCTAGTCGTTGCCAACTCCAGGGGGCGATGCTCATCTCCATTTCAAGGCCATTAAGCCAGTGCTGTCTGAAGACATTTCCAGTCATGTGGCCATTCTGACATCATGGAACACTGTTACCTTCCTTCCTATCTATCTATCTATCTATCTATCTATCTATCTATCTATCTATCTATCTATCTATCTATCTATCTATCCCTATTTATCTATTTGCATTTGTATGCTTTTGAACTGCTAGGTTGGCGAGAGCTGGGGCAAGGATGGGAACTCACTCCATCACGTGGAGCTCGAGTCTTGAACCCGAGCTGCAGGGTGCAGCTGATAAGCCCAGCATCTTAACTGCTGAGCCACCACACCGCCCTTTCATTCTATAGGAATTTGGAAAACACATTATGAATTTATTAGCTAAACAGTGTTAAAATCCTCACTGATTACCAAAATATTCTTCTTCCCTAAAGGAAAATAGCAGGCAAAATTTATATGGTGCCCAAATGAAAATATATGCAAAGGAGAATGCCACAAATAGGGTAAACAATGTTCCTGAGGTCCATCCTTACCACCTCTAGATGTTTACCTAATCGCTGAGACTGGAATGCCGAAAATTGAAGCGAGAAGTTTGAATGATGAATTAAGCTACTGTCTTAAATGGTGCGATTGGACAGGCCCTGTAGCTCATAAAAGACAGTTGGAGCCAGAGAATCACAAAAGAACCAGGTGAAATTGAGTATTGTTCCACATAAATTTCTCATAATTTTCCTAAACCTAGAGGATTTTTAGCTCAGCATGAACATATAATTCATCATTTATACATTGTAAATGATGTGATGCCTAGTGCATTCTACATTGCCTCTGCAGGATATTTACATTTTGATGGAATCAGGCTGTGATAACATTTAATGATCAGAATATTGCTAGAAATATTTACAAAAATATTCTTAAGAGGTTTTACTGTTGCTATATTTTTTGAAAATCAACTGCCTTTGGAGGTTTCAAATCTAGCCTTTAAACAAAATGATTAGATAGATATATCTTCCAAACCTTATTTATATTTGTCTTGAAATCAGACACTCTTACTACATAGTAGGAGTCCAACAGGAAAGCCTCATTTTCCTACTCAGATTTCCAGGAAATTCCTATTGAAAACATGGAATCTTTTCATCCTAGTTAGAGAAAGATTTACTAAATCATTCTTGCCTGGTGACCTGTTGTTCAGCCAGATTAGACCAATTGAGAAATTGCTTAATCCAAGAACAGACATGTCTCCAGGATTCTTTAATATAATCTAATAAATCTAATCTAATCTAATCTAATCATATAATATAAGTTGGAAGGGACCTTGGAGGTCATCTAGTCCAACCCCCTGCTCAGGCAGGAAACCCTATACCATTTCAGACAAATGGCTGTCCAGTCTCTTCTTAAAAACGTCCAATGTTGGAGCATTCACAGCATCTGGAGGCAGGTTGTTCCACTGATTATTTGTTCTAACTGTCGGGAAATTTCTCCTTAGTTCTAGGTTGCTTCTCTCTGACTGATACTGATTGATACTCTCTTTGATACTGAGGGAATGTAAATAACTCATAGATGAAATAGGATTTGAAGGATTGGAGTATTTCTCTCATGAAGTTAAATCCTAGAAGTTGAATCCTAATTAGTGATGAGAAAGGTGAGATCACATCATAAACAAATTCCTGGTCCAGTGAGGGCAATGTGAGTCAAACAAAGTATAAAAGCCCAATAACAGATACTAAATAGCTATTGCAAACCAACTTGATAAAGAAGGATCTCGATGAGGAGGAGTTGAGAAGAAATCCAAGAAAAAAAAACTATTAAAAGTTTCAGCAAGTAGATATTGCTTATCCACTTAGGGCCAATGTTAGGGTTTGAGTCCATTCAAAGATTAACTTGTGTCCCTTAGTTCTGGCATTGAGCAATCCTCTGTTCAGTCTAAGGGCTATATAATTTTTAAGCCTCAATATAATCAGCACAGATATATTTTTTCAATGTTATTAATGTTTTTACTTTGCCAATTTCACTCCCAATGTAATTGTCAACAGCATAATAGTCAAATGCTCACCTATTCCTTCCTTATTATGTTCCATTCATGTTGTTTCCTGTATAGAGTTCTCATTTAAGATAAGATATATACTAGGCCTTGATACTAAAAGGGAGCCTTTATATCAATATATCAATATCTGAGTCTTGGTTTCAAAAAGCAGGTGGTACATACTGGGCTTCTCTAGAGAAAAAGAGAGGATAATTGCTGAACTCCTCCAAATATTCAGAATGACCAGAGAGATGCGGGTATGTTACTTCCCTGAATAATATAGCACAAATCTCAAGTAATTAAAACATGGGACAAATTCAATTATGTATCCTTATTTTGTAGCTCTATGTAAATTGCAAGACCTTTTTCATAGTTAATCTGTAATGACCTTCCCTACAGAGATGGAATAGTGCTCCCTGGTTCTTCCAAGACTCACCGGTGTTTGCAATCCTATGACACCATCATCTGCATAAAGCAATATAGGTCTACTAGTCTGCAATGAGTATGAGTATGTGAAACTCTTTCTTGCATGAAGGCATCTATCATTGCATTAATATAGTAACTGAAAAGAAGTGGGGTCAGTTGACTTCATATAATTAATTGTATGTGTTTTTTCTTAGTTTTTTCTAACTTTTAGTTTTAGGTTTTAGCCCTAATGCAATACTGATTAGATGTTGAGACTCTAGAAAGAGTGCAGAGAAGAGCAACAAAAATGATCAGGGGACTGGAGGCTAAAACATATAAGGAACAGTTGCTGGAATTGGGTATGTCTAGTTTAACGAAGAGGACGAGGGGAGACATGATAGCAGTGCTCCAATATCTCAAGGGTTGCCACAAAGAAGAGGGAGTCAAGCTATTCTCCAAAGCAGAGGTCCCCAGCCTTTTGGGTACCAGGGACCAGTTCTGTGGAGAAATGTTTTTCCACAGACCGGAGAATGTGTGGTTTTGTATGCTGCCTGCATGCCACGGATGGGGCTTTGCTTGTTTGTGCAGACTGGTTGCTGGCATGCAGTGGCCCGGTACTGGTCCACGGACCAGGGGTTGGGGACCCCTGCTCCAAAGGACCTGTGGGCAGGACAAGAAGCAATGGATAGAAACTAATCAAGGAGAGAAGCAATTCAGAACTAAGAAGAAATTTCCTGACAATTAAAACAATTAATCAGTGGAACAACTTGCCTCCAGAAGTTGTGAATGCTCCAACACTGGAAGTTTTTAAGAAGAGATTGGACAATCATTTGTCTGAAATGGTATAGGGTTTCCTGCCTGAGCAGGGGGTTGGACTAGAAGATCTCCTAGGTCCCTTCCAACTCTGTTTATTCTATTCTATTCTATTCTATTCTATTCTATTCTATTCTGTTCTGTTCTGTTCTGTTCTGTTCTGTTCTGTTCTGTTCTATTCATATTTAAGTGTAATTCGAGGACATAGGATGGGTTCTTAATAGATAGGTTTTTCTGGAGAGGAAATCTCCTATACATTAGTAAATTCTATAAATTCTTATTTTTTTAAAAAAGGACTTGTACTAAACTACTTAAATGTAAAATAATTAACACTGCATTAACAGCATATTCATAACTACTTAAAAATAAATAGCACTGAGTTAGTCTAAGATAAACAGCCATAGCAGGAATCTGCAATTTTAGTGGACACTGAAAATCTTTAGGATTTTGAAAAAAGTATCCCAGCAGCTTCTATAAGCTAGTTGAAATCAATTTTAAATTATTAGAATCATCCCTCTGATGATCATGCATCTCTTAGGGTGCTCCTACTTGCCAAAGTTACATTCCTTCCGCACACACTCTTCCCTCTCATCTCACTCTGTCTTTCCCAAGAAGCTTCTCTTCCTCTGCCTGTTGCCCCTTCTCTCTTTAGGAAAAAATAATAATTAGGAAGAACACGGAGATTTGCCAAAGACTGGGAAAGTTAACTATGGAGCCAGTTCAGGATGTAAAATTCTGTGGGGGAAGTACTTCTTAGAATATGTTTATTTTTATCTCATTTTTCCTCAGTTGTTTGAAAATTATAGATTTGAAGATTATTCATTAAATAAGAAAATATACCTCTGTTCTGAATTGGTACCATCCCCAACTTGTGACATCTTACCTTTAATTCAAATACTGGAGTATCTATTGTCTCAGCTCCATGACGTTTAAAGCATTGGGTAATGACATTGAAGACTTTCTCTCTGATAGCCATCTGTTTGGGATTATAATCCCGAGTACCCTGAAAGCAAAAATGAAAAGTCTGGGTTAGAAGAAAATGTCAGCAAGTTCCATCCTATTAAAGGTGTGGTACATTAAGGAAGTGTAGAAATGAGGCTTGACACAGTAGAGTACAATTCACAGTATATCTTTACTGTTTGGAGCTTTTAGCTTAGTTAAAATAGAAAATGTATGAGGACAACATGATGCAGATTTTGAAAGTTATATACAGTTATCATATAACTATGATAAGGATGGATGGAATTCTTCTCACTTTCTCTCATAACATAAATAGTTTGTATTAATCATCTTGCAGTAGTTGTAGGGCAAACTAGGTTATGTTCTTCATCTAATACACGCTACAAAGAGAAATGCACAGGAAGTATCAAACAACTGCATAGTATCTGCAAACATCTACTCACTAAACCTTGTGAGACTGATTTCTGAGTCAACCTAAATTGGAGTGCAGTCAGACGGATTTGATCAGAATAAGCTTGTTTAATAGAAAGTTATAAATCTCAAATTTAGATATGACAATGAAAATGAATTGTAGGATGTAAAATAATTTGTAAATAAATTAGAAAATCATTAGTTAAAACCATTAAAATTGAGGGAGATGGGTAGTAAAGAAATATGAAATATAAATAAATATAATTATTTATTTATAAAAGAATTAAAAATATAAAAGCAAAATTGAAACTTAATACTGAATACTGAGATTCGATTGGTTAGTAGCACCACAAAAGAGAAAATAATCTCTAAGTAGAAACTGTCCAATGTCTTCCTTTTCATTATGAAAAATCAAAGGAAAAAAGAGGAAGCACCCCTTAAAACCAACCTCCATTGCACTGAAACCTATAGGACAATTACTGTGACATTTTCATCCAATATACTGTCATTTTAAACAATTGCGTCCAGGGCATCATAGTTTTTACACAAGAAAAGCCTTCACTATTAAAAGGAGGGCCCTCCACTTTAGCGCACATGGTAGATACAAAAAACCAACAATAGTACAGCCTTAGCGATGTCTCAGGGATGGTAAGACGATGCCTAATGCTGATTGTTCTGAATAATAAAGAAGATTCCATTTATGACAAATTAGACAGTGTCATAATCTCATTTTATAGATTTTAGACAGTGTGCAATACAGTCTTATATTACTCACCTGAGCCTGACATTCTCAGCTCATAACTTAAATGGGGAAGGCTAAATGTTTAAAGAAAACGCATCTGGCATGACAGTCAAGCCTGATTTTTTAAGAACTACAAACTTTATAAACAGATGTATACATTCATTCTGTTATGAAACACCAGCAAAATGTAGAACATTTGGTAATGAATTTTTTATACTCCTATAAATTTTACAAAATGTTGAAATCTATTCATTAAAACCCTTTTTGTCAAAACTGTCAAAATCATTTTTTACAATATGATTTAAGTGAAACCGATTAAAAGATTGGAGATTTTAATGCAATTTACACAGATTAAACTTTCATTTTG
>NW_015386427.1:6083352-6138692 GCF_001527695.2 Protobothrops mucrosquamatus
AAACTTTCATTTTGATAGCATATAATACCTACCGATTATATAACGATTACTGAATATTGCCAATCCATTAATAATTACCGATAGGTACAGCACCTTTTGACAATATTCACATGTCTCTAGCATCACTTCCAGTATGGTGTGCAGTTACAGATCCATGGTTTTCGAAGTGTCTATAGAACTGTACATCTTACCAAAATATTTTTGTTTTATTTTATAAAATCATATCACTTTATATCTCCCTTAATGACTGGTAAAATGATTGTAAAAATGGGTCCAGCCACATGATGACTTGCTTAATGACTAGATAGCTTAGTGACCAAAATTCCAGTCCCAATTGTGGTCATAAGTCAAGGACTACCTGTACAACTTCCCTAAATATTTTGCTTACTGAACACCTTATTTAGCTTGCAAAAGATAGAAAACATGCTTCAAAAAAGCAATTTTTTTCAGCACAGGATTTAGTTTGGAGACATTTTTTTCCAGTGTTAAAGGTTAAAAGGAAGCTGGGGGGAAAGGCAAACACTGCACCCAGAAATTTGTATACTAAAGAAAAATTTCTTCATTAAAAAAAACCATCACAGCTGTAGTAGATTCTAAAGCTGGGGCTTATGCAGATGAAAATCTAGTACACTTGTGACACAGAGATCATAATGAAGAATCATCAAATTCTTCCTTGATCCCAAAAAGTCTTTTTGATAGCATAAAACTGAATACAGATAGTCCTTGACTTACAACCACAATGAAACCAAAATTTCTGTTCCTAAGCAAGACAGTTGTTAACTAAGTTGTGCCCCATTTTATAACTTTTTTGCCATAGTTGTCAAATGAATCACTGCAGTTAAGTGAATTGTGAGGTTGTTAAGTAAATTTGGCTTCCCCCATTGACTTTGTTGGAAGCCAACTGGGAAAGTTACAAATGGTGATCAGGTGACCCTTGGGACATACTGTCATAAATACATGCTAGCTGCCAAGCACCCAAATTTTAATCATGTGACCATGGGGATGCTGCAACGATTGTAATTGTTATACGTTATAAGTCACTTTTTTCAGTGTTGTAACTTTGAATAGGGATTAAACAGAGGGTTGTAAGTCAAGAACTACCTGTAAATGTAAGCATTCCATGAATTGCAATGGAAAAAAGGAAAAGTTGAAGACTTTACCTTTGGTGTCTTCAAAACAAATTTATGCTTGCCTTCTTCAGGATGCATTGCTGACTTCATCTCCAGCAGCTTTGACACTTGCTTTGTGATCTGAAAGATATTTTTAATCACCGTAAATTACATAGTTATTGTTACTTACAATGTACAGTGTTTTTGTTTATTGCTGCATATTGGGATAGGCTCCTGACCCAAATATCCTTTTTCTATATTGTCTTACTGCACATTTTATCATTTTTTTCATGGCTCAACATAGCCACCACTTCTTCCCTCTTTAAATTTTTAAAAAATTACTTCAATATAAGTTGTAAACCCCCCCCCCCCGAAATTTCCTAGAAAGCTAGTAGAATAGGGAACAACACCTATTCTCAACTGGGGTTGATTTAGAAAGCAATAACCAATATTACATCAAGAAAAACAAACATATACTATATGCACAATATTCTGTCCAGTAAAGATTGTATACTGGTGCTGTTTCTTTCCCAACAGCATATAAGCATATAGCCTCTTACAGTATAACAACATTTCATTTACATTTTTGAAAACGGATGTTTATTTATTCTGCTTTTCAGATATATTAACCTAGCTTTGTAAGGATTTGGTATGATTTTACACTATAACCTTGAGGTATGCAAGATTAAAGTCACTGAAAAACTTGGAAATTTCTACATACATTTAATTATTACAAGAGCTTGTTACATAGCTTTCTTTGTGATTTCCCCCCTGCCCAAATCAGCAAAGCACAACTAAAAGGGAATCAATATTTAATGAGCAAAGAATGAGGAAGGTAAATGGAAGTGAGGAAACAGTTTCAATAGGATAGTATTAATGGTAGATTTCCAGGGCCAGCGCTTATCATTATAAAGATCTCTTCAGTCAATCTCAGATCCTCCTGAATACACAAAAACATCCATGTAATTTTCTTGGCAACCACGACCTTGTTGCCTTCTGGGTTTTTAAGGCTTCCCAATCTAGTCTACATCTCTGGGATTTTCCCGAGATCTCCAGCTCAACACTATGCTGTTTGGTTTATGGCATAATACGTTGTCACATTGCTGTACCAAAGGTGTTTTTTTCAGGACGCAACTGGACTTTGTGTTTCTTTTGAAGACGTTTTGCTTCTCATCCAAGAAGCTTCTTCAGCTCTGACTAGATGGTGGGGAATGGAAGGATTTATATTGCTTGCAGACAGATGGCCATTTGCATTTGGTCATTTGCATTCCTTTAGAGAGTGGTTGAAACCATTTTGGAGGTTTACCTGTGTCCTCAGGGTAACTGAGAAGTGCAAATGTGTGTGCAGCCTTCTTGGCTGCAGGACATTTTCTGCCCAGTACCCCTTAAAGTTGCGGTCACATTGCTGTAGTTTATTTTGAAGTAGCCCAAATATTTGATACAACATAATTCTATGCTCAAATGGTATATCAACTTGAGACTTGTATTAAGTGCATTTTCTTTCACCTGTACATAATGCAGTCTGACCCTTCGGGTAAATCAGTTCCACTTTGAAAATAAGCAGGAGGAGTGTGACATTCATCTAGCTTCTCACGTGGTCCGTGGTTTTACAAATTATTTGCCACTGCATTGTGCGCTTTCAATGTACCGTATCCTATTTTGACTTTCAGTGGTTCTTGTAGTCTGTTCTGTGTGCCACTAGAGAGAGATACAGTTTAGTATAAATTGTCCTAGTTCAGAAGGGTGGTTATTTACATGCAGGCTCTAGATTTTGTTTTAGTTATCATTAGAGATATTACATGGTGAAGCAGTGAGGAATAAGATGGTTGTATTGATTTGAGATATTTGCAAACCATATTTTAGGATAGACTACATTAAAAGGTCTTGTACAGTGTATAGTCACTGAGAAATAAAATCCATTTTCTTTGGTGGAGCTGTCTCCCAGATCAACAAAGGTGGTCACCTATGTTAATCACATAGAAGCAAAAATAAGAATATTGCCCAAAATATAGCAGCTTCTGCATCCTATGCTAGCAAGGAACATATATCTTTATATATATTGATACCTTGCTCAATAGTAGTATCTGTGAGAGGGATCTCGGAGTCCTAGTTGACAAACGCTTAAATATGAGCCAACAGTGTGCTGCAGCTGCCAAAAAAGCCAATGCAATCCTGGGTTGCATTAACAGAGGGATAGAATCAAGATCATGTGAGGTGTTAATACCACTTTACAATGCCTTGGTAAGGCCACACTTGGAATACTGTATCCAGTTTTGATCACCATGATGCTGAGACTCTAAAGATGCTGAGACTCTAAAAAGACTACAGAGAAGAGCAACAAAGATGACCAGGGATTGGAGGCTAAAACATATAAGGAACGGTTGCTGGCATTGGGATATGTCTCGTTTAATGAAGAGGACGACGAGGGGGGACATGATAGCAGTGTTCCAATTATCTCAGGGGCTGCCACAAAGAAGAGGGAGTCAAGCTATTCTCCAAAGCACCTGAAGGCAAGGCAAGAAGCAATGGATAGAAACTAACAAAGAGAGAGGCAACCTAGAACTAAGGAGAAATTTCCTGACAGTTAGAACAATTAATCAATGGAACAACCTGCCTCCAGAAGCTGTGAATGCTCCAACACTGGAGTTTTAAAGAAGAGACTGGACAGCCATTTGTCTGAAATGGTATAGGGTTTCCTGCCTGAGCAGGGGGGGGTTGGACTAGATGACCTTCAAGGTCCCTTCCAACATCATTATATTATAAAGAACCAATGCAGAAACTCCCAAACAGCGTGGTTCTTGCCCAGTAGAAATTATGAATGCTGTCTCACCAGTCCAATCTACGCTTTAGAACGGGTGATCTGTGATACCGTATGTTATGGACATAGAGCGCGTGCAGGTCAGTTCGAGTGCCTCTCTCCTGCACTTTATGAAAATTACGAACCTCCGAAATCTGGAATATGGAAAAAGATTGTCCATGCAGTAGTCCCGTGCATCGCCTTACCTCTTCCGGGCTAGCCTTCTCCTGCTTGAGGCGCCGCACCGTATCTGCCTGCTTCCTCAGCGCCTCTTCCTCAGCCATGACGATGACACCCCTTCGCCGATAATAAAAAATTTAAAAAAGGGAGAGAGAGCCGCCAGTCACCCTCCTTGCTTTCTCACCCGGAGAATTTAATCTTTTGGTCCCCTACGCATGCGTACTGCTTTGTATTGAGGCAGCTAAATCTGCCCACACTGCTCAACTCAGTGTGCAGCGGGGATGAGGTGGGACGAGTCGGAGCTGGATGATGCAAGAGAAACTAGCGAAGAGAGGAAGTGACGTTGCGCACTTTATTCCCCTTTATCCTCCTGGTGTTTCCGTTTTTCTTTTCGTTAGAAACCTGCGCCTTGAAGTTGCGGTCCTGTTCATCTCTTTTCAGAAATAAGCTCCTTTGACGCCAGGAAGCCATACGTTTAGGATCGGTTAATCTTAAAACACAGGAACTATATTTGCACATTTTCATAAATCATTTAACTACAATGGTTGGGTTCACACAACACTGTACCATAATATAGTTTATTGGCTTTAGTGTGCTGTGTGAACCCGTCCAGTTGCGATTATTCCAGGCAAACAAGGCTTAGTGTAATGCATGAATCCAGCCAATGGCCAATTCTAAGGGCTGTTTGGTGAGCAGCTATTTGGTGTCAGAACTTCATAGAAGCCACCATAAGCTAGGGATAAGGAGGATTGCACAAAGGCAGAGGTAGGCTGCAACAACCCCTAAATCTAAAGCATCCCATCTTTGAGATTGTCCTACCAAAATTTAGCAATTTTGTCTGTATTTTTAAGAAACCAGTTAGCATCCATTGATTTAAGACACCCATTTTAACCTCAGAACAAAAATTCCCAAATAATTAGGTTTTGTCTTCCTTAACCTTACTATATCTCCCCTACCACTTTATCAGAATACATATGTATGTAAGTGGAGATGAGGGCTCACACTATGTAAGATGCAATTTTTAAAAAAATGCTTTAATACAATTATAAATATTTTGGCTCTCATGTGAAGATGGTGATACAGTAAACGTTTATACATGGAACTCCATATCTACAAATACCTTTTTTGTGTTTCTCCTAGGATAAACACAGCTATTTTTTTATTAAAGAGTTTTTCATGGTTAATTTTACTTACTAATTTGGGAAATAAGTAATTAAGAAAAACTCTACATAACTTCAAGCCACCACAAATGGAGATTAATTAGTACATCAAACTCCTTTGTAGTGTCAAATGTGTATGCTCCCTTGATTAAGGCATTATCTACTAAGAATATTGTTGAATCTGTATGTAATGATAATAAAAATGAAGAAGACTTACAACAACTCTTTTTATCCAAATGGAGACCTGAGAGACTGCAAGCTCCATATGCCTGAAATGGGGCGCTTGATAAACAGAGCCTTCTGCTGTTTTTAAGCGTGCATTGGCAGCCATGTGGAACTTACAGTCTCTCTCAGGTCTCCATTTGGATAAAAAGTGTTTCAGCGCCTATGGAGCGCTTCAAAACGCAGTGAATCCCTGCATTTTGAAGCACTCCATAGGCGCCGAAACACTTTTTATCCGAATGGAGACCTGAGAGAGATTGTAAGCTCCGTATGCCTGGAATGGGGCATTGAGGACAACACACTGAGTGTGGTTGGTCAGCCACTTACTAATCCATCTGGTGGTGATGCTGTCTAACCCACATTTTTCTATCTTATTAAGTAGTAGGTTGTAGTCTACTTTATCAAATACATTACTGAAATCCAAGCAAATTATATTCACAGCATTCCTTTAGTCCACTAATTTTGTCACCTTGCCAAAGAAGGCAAGAAGATTTGTCTGGCATGATCTCTTTTTGACAAATCCATGTTGGCTTTTGGTTATGACTTTGTTTGCCTCTAGGTGTTCACGGATTTGTTGATTATCTTTTCCAGAATCTTCCCAGGTATTGAGGTCAGGCTGATAGGTCTGTAGTTCCCTGGATCCATTTCCCCCCCTTTTTTGAAGATGGGAACTACATCAGCTCTTTTCCAGTCCTCTGGTAGTTCCCGAGTGCTCCAGGATCTTTGAAAGATATAGTTCAGTGGTTCTGATATCACATCTGTCAGTTCCTTCAGAACCTTGGGGTGTAATCCATCTGGTCCTAGTGACTTGAACTCGTCTAGGGCGGACAGGTGCTTACTTATCATTTTCTTTCCTATTTTAACGTGTTTCTAACACGTGGGTGGGTGGGGCTCTAAAGAGATTAGGAAATGCCTGGGCCCTGGCTCTCTCAGATAGCCCTTCCTGCACTGGCAATTCACTAAATTGGGTGAACAGAGATCTGGGCTCAAGATTCTCTTTGTTAAATTTCTCTTTGACTGTAGTTGCTGTATGATGCTGTGAAAAGATATAGTTGCTTTAAAGAGGTGCAAACATGCACTATATTCATGCATTCCAAAGCACCAATCAGAAGTGCTCGTAGCTTACTATGATACTTCCTTTTTACTTGTACAATGAAGAGCAAATTTCCACTCTCTAATTGATTTTTTAAATTTCATACAGTAGCCAGGCTTTGACAGTATCACTGACTAAGGAGGAATGAAAACACCCCAACTGCATTCCAAAATCATTTAGAACCGTCTGGCACAAACGGTTTAACTGATGCAATGCATCTACAGATATACAATTGATCCATTTAAGACTAACTATGGCAAGTGCATAAAACAGAACAAAAGATCTATAGTATTTATTACTGCATGTCTAAAGCCAGATATTAATTAGGACAAAGCTATATAATTTGAACAGAGGTCTGAGGGAGATGAGTGGTTTAGAAATATGAAATGTAAATACCGTAAGTAAAATCTAAGCATTCAATAAGCATGTCTTGGTAATATTTTTTTCAACTGGGTCTCCATATTGCCTTCATCTCATCCCAACCTAGGATTTAATAGAAACTTCACGCAAAACAAAATTTTGGAAATTTTCACTTTCATTAAACAAATAGCTAGTTTGCAAATATGATTTACAACTGAATGAAGCATTCCATTCTTTTCTTTTTCTGTTGACTATTTTGAGTTAAGAGAAGTTGCTTGATATTTGAAACTGCAGGGCAAGCTATATATGTAACTGGATATTTAGGCCCCCAATAACGTTGATTGGGGGGGGTGTGTGTGTGGGGGGGGAAGAAAGCTACCTCGACTGCATTTCTATGCTCTTAATTATTTGCTAGAGTTAAGGAAGGGCTCTATGTTAATAGTGACTGTTCCTCTGTGAGCAGGCTGGCATCTTTCTCCTTCTGTCCTAGCCACTTTTTACAGAGGCATGATTGAGAGCATTTTAACAAACTGCATCACTGTTTGGTTTGGTGGCAGCAGTGGCAGATAGAAGGTCCATACAGAGAGTGGCAAGGACAGCGAAGATTATAGGAAGCTCGTTTCCTGTTATTCAGGACACTGTTTATAAGCGCTTTGTGCTTAGAGCTTGAAGCATTGTTAGGGACCCCACACATCCACTTTACGGTTTATTTCTGTTGCTCCCCTCTGGGAAGAGCTTTCGAAGTATTTCCAGGACTACCAGATTCTGTAACAGCTTTGTTCCCTGTGCCATCCATCTGGTAAACTTGCAAAACTTGTTTTTCTTGCCATGTACATGCATATATTCGAACTAGGCTGTGTTGTTTCTCTGTGTCATAGAATACATGTGGGTATATGGGTATATGCAATTTTTTGTCATATTTATGTAGTGTTATTGGAGGTGGTGACCCTCTGAGATCTATATGCAATGAAATTTCATTTTAATTTATGGCGATTAGTGTACATTTAAAGTGACAAGTTATTCTATGTCAACCTGATAACCCGATTACAGTTGCTAATCTTAAAGTCCTAACTCCATTCTCCCACCAAATCACTGCTTCAGTCATTTTTAGATCACCACAAAGCGGATTAACTCCCAATGCTCCCCTATTTCTAGTTCAGTTAGGTGGGTAGCTGGGGCTCTTCCTATGAGAGATCCATCGGCCTGCTCAAACCTTATGGGTAGAGGTAGCAATTTCGCTCTAATGCGCAGTTTTAGTACAGTAGGGAGGTTGATCAAACATCGAGTGCATCCTAAATTGACTAAAATGTTCAATTCCAACTGAGCCCGATTTTGTCACCAGTATTTTGGCAGAAAAAGCAAAAGGTGGGACAGACTGACTCATCATTGGGTCGTCTTCCCCCCCATCATCGCTGTCATATGGGTCTGGTGTAGGCAGGCGTTTAGCTGGCTCCTTTTGCTTCGATATCCATATCTGTAGCTAAGTGGTACCAATCATGGAGTTGATTAGGATTGCCCCTGCAGATGCATGTCTGGAATAGGTTGCGATCCAACCCTGCTTTGAAGTAGTGGATCAATGACTGCTTGGGCCTTCGAAAGTCTCTAAGTATTCTCTTGCTGGCCGACCCCTCTGCTTCACATTGTGGAGGTCTTTCTCTGCCTCTACCATTTGGGATTTATCCTCAAGTCGGCCCTCAATCCATACGTGAACAGATCAAAGTTCCATAACTTGGGTGCCTACGCCTCTCGTAGGCCAGACTTCCACTTCACAGCTCCCCCTCCAGATTGTCAGCTACAGCATCAATCATCTCGGCTTCATCCAAATACGTCCGTTCATAACAATTAATGTGAGACCACACCTGGTTCAGGAAGATAGTCACCTTTTCGGGGTCTCCATCAAAAGTGGTCTTAAGAGGTGGGTCGGCTGGGCGGTGATCCCAAAGAGCCTGCAGTATGCCAGGGAACTGTGGTTGGGGCTGCTGCAACCCCCCTCATCAGAAAACCCCTGGTGGAGGTCTTGGGCTGGCAGGACGCCTACGGCAGTCAGGGCTGGCACGATGTCGATAGGGGTCAAGTTCCACTGGGCGCTGGTGGCGATCTGGGCTGGCAGGATGCCAATGGCGATCGGCGTTAGCATAGTGCCAATAGCACCCATTAGCTTGCAGGGCTAATGGGACGCCTGTGTCGCTCGGAGCTGGCAGAACGCCTGTAATATTCAGGACTAACCTGTCATTGGGATCGATCTGGGCTGACCTGGCATCGGTAGCGGTTGGGGCCCCGCCAGTGCACCAGACTTGATGTCAGGTCAGGCTTCGGTAGTGGAGAGGCGGCCCACTAGATCACCAGAGGACTAGGACTCTGTCGGGGTGGCGGAGGTTCATGAGATCACTTGTCCTCCCGCCCACCTGAAAACACCTGGCAGATGGCTTGTCTTCCTTCGCCCATCTCCAGCCGATCAAACTTCTCCCTCAGGCGTTCCACTGAGTAGCTGTGGATGGCCATCAGATACTTCCACTCACCGGATTTGTCCCAGGCTGCTTACCGCTTTGCTTTCATCACTACTGGCAAAAGAAGAGTAGGCAATGAAATCAGGGGGAATTCAACCTCTGCAGCCTTTAGCGTGCTCTTGAGAGGCAGGGCAGCGTTGGACTGCCAGGTCCTCACGAGGATGATTGCTTCCTCCTTCTGAGTCAGCTTCTCCACCGGGACTTCACAGGTTTGGTCTCGTTCTCCACGAAAGCAGCAGCCTGCGTCTCATCTGATGCAGCTGCTCCAAGGCTCGAAATTGATTCTCCTTTCTTTTCCATCTCTGCATCTTCCCTGAGTCTTTGTCGTCCTCCCAAGGGTTGGGTAGGTGACCGGGGCTCAGGACCCCATGGATAAATGAATTTTGGAGTCTTGGTTTAATGTCATGGTTCCGATCGATGAGACCAGTAGAAGTAAGAACTCTGAGGCAATTGCTTTCCTCAAAGAACACTTTTAATGGCTACATAATATCAGCACGAACAAAGGTAAAACCAAGACTGAAAGTCCCCCCCCAAAAGGTTACAAAGTAAAAGTTGAACTTCCCACCCCTTAGTGTGTCATACATCACAATCCCCAATTAACACCTTTGGCGAGCTTCCTAATAGTAGCTCCAGCCCGCAAACACTTAGGCTGCTGGTTCCCACAAGAAAGTTACTGTTTTGATCTAGAAGAATGCATTTCCCCCTTTCCATTGCTGTGGCAACCGAAAAATGAAAAAACATGGCTGTATTCAGAACGTTTGAAGGTTTGACATTTTTTCTACCACTCCCCCAATAGCTTTTCTCCTGCCCCCCCAACATTTCTCACATACCTTCCCCAAGGTCAGTCCTAAATTCCTTTACAGTAAGTTAACAATCCACAGGAGACCATAAATGAATATAAGCTGTCACAGATATACTTGTTGGCTGTGTAGTCAAGTGGCAATAGAGAATGTGATCAGATCAGCACTTATTGATCTCCTATCTCAGTGATGGCAAACCTTTTAGAGACCGAGTGCCCAAACTGCAACCCAAAACCCACTTATGCATCGTCAGGTGCCGGGTGGGTGTGGCCCATTGGGTGGGCGTGGCTGCGGTGGTAACGGCAGACTGGGTGGGACTAAAAAGTTCAATCAATCAATTCCAACTTTGCAAGATTTTTTTTTCCCTGAGAGAAGTTGAAATTGACTGATTGATTAAACCTTTTTTTTTTGTACACGGCGGTGGAGGCCTAAAGCGAAAAGGTTTTATAAAACCCAGCTGAAGGCCTAGGACTGGGGCAACGGTGCGCGTGCCCACAGAGAGGGCTCTGAGTGCCGCCTCTGGCACCCGTGCCATAGGTTCGCCACCACTGTCCTATCTCTTCCAGGTCCATTCTGTTTGTGGAGCTGGAAAATTTGGCTGGAGCATTATACACTGTATCTTGCAGATCAGCTCTGGGAAATGGTGGGTAAAAGCATGAGAATTCAGTTATTTCAAAAGTAGTACCTTTTGAAAAATGAAACTCTATTTTATCATCACACTGGTTGAGACCCTTGATTTTGAAAGATGGCTTAACCAATATGGGTGAAGAACTCTTTCAAAACTCTGCACATCTGCAAAGCCATTGATCAACAGGCTACTACAGATGGTGAGTTTTGCCAGATGGCTAAACCAACGAGTGTGGCTATGTTAGAAACATTTATCAATCATTTACAAATCTATCCGCACTGGTTTACAACCATGTAGTTAGCCGCAGATTCAGGAATTGACATGCAAATCAGATTAGCAATGTAAGTGGGGAATATAATTAATGACAATAACAGCAAAGCTAATTCTTTTTGAAAGGCCAGTACATATGCTATGTACACAGCAATAGTGGATAAGAAAAGTACAATGACACAAGTCCAATTCTCTAAATTTTGGTTTGTTTGACTAAAATGTGAAATATTATTTTATTACAAAAAAATGAAATATTGAACAGGCCTGCAGTATTCCATAAGAGCAGTATGTAAGCATATAAGTCAGACTTAGGAGCAGTATAAAATGTCAATTATATGAAATTAAGTATTGTATTTTTCCAACCTTCTTTTGATCTCCTCTATAAAATTCTCTTGAGGGATATTAACCTAAAAAGCAGATAGTAGAGACTTGATTAGTGCAACTCATCAAAATAAAGTATTTTTACTGAGGAAAATTGAATTGTAAACATGATCTCAGTGGTGTTCAAGCAGCTCTAGGGAAGATTATTTCAGAACAGTTTCAAGCTGACTCTATTAAACACCAATACCAACCTCTTTCCTAGTCACAACATCCCGAAGTTTCACTACTCCATCATTTAGCTCTTGTTCTCCAACAATGATTGCCAGTGGGATTCCCGTTTCTTCACAATATTGCAGTTGTTCCAGTAGTCTGGGATTTTTTTTATATAACATCTCTGCCTGAAAAATGTTGGTAAGAAATGGAAAGATAAATACTGACAACATCAGTAAGATATAGTAAAAAATGACTGGCTCAGAAATTTTTTTAAGACATTTAATAAAAAACGAACATAAAGAGACATTTTTCATTAAACCGAATGGAATAAGTAATTATTTGCTCTTTGAGAAGGGTGAAAAAATTAGGAGTTCATACATGGACAAATTGAATTTTTAAAGTACAGTCATGCCAGATTTGGGGAGGTTTTAAGTCCTTGCTAAAGTGTTGTAAAGAATTTTGCAACCTGTGGCTGAGATGGCGTCCCATTTTTTCTCCAAGCTGAGAATCTATTTTTTCTTAGGGTCACCATATATTTAAATTTATTTATTTAATCAATTTATATAGCCACCCATCTCAGCAATGACACTCATTGGACAATGATTACTGTAAAAAATACATATAGAAATAGCAATAGGATTTAGACTTATATATTGCTTCATAGAGCTTTACAGTTCTCTTTAAGCGGTTTACAAAGTCAGCATATTTCCCCCAACAATCTGAGTCCTCATTTTAACCGACCTCGGAAAGATGGAAGGCTGATTCAACCTCGAGCTGGTCAGGATTGAACTCGTAGTGTGTGGGCAGAGTTAGCCTGCAATACTGCATTCTAACCACTGTACCATCATGGCTTTTATAATCATCTTACAAGTCTGTGTAAGTATTTACCCCTTTCAGATCTTACAAACATTTGCAAAACTTTGCCATTATATATTAAAGCTTTGTTTGAATACTATATACTATTTACGTAATTATAATAATATATAGTCTGTGTGAACAAATAACAGCAATGTTTCTTTTATTTCATAAATTCAATAGGTGATCTGGCAATGTGGAAAAAGTATCATCTCCCTAGTTCAATCAATACAATTAAAGAAACAACTAGTATCACTTTTGTGAGTACTTCATTAGACATTCAAAGCTGATTTGGACCAGTGCTTCCCTATAAACATCTTATAGATTTAACTCCTCTCAGTACTGTAGGCTTCTTGTCACACAAATAAGGCATGCCATGTCCTGCTCCTAAAGAAATTTCTGAAGACCTCCACACAAAATAAAGATAATTGATGCTTATCAATCTGGTGAAGTTTATAAAACTAGTGTGAGACATAGTCTTGAAATGGAGAAGATATGAACAATAATGAATCTCCCCAAAGAAAAGGACTAGATAAAAATAGGATTCAAATGGAATAAGAAAACAATATCCATTGTCCAAATGATTCAAAATGCAGATTGTGCAGAGACAAAAGAAACACTAGATCATATATTTGTGGAAGAAGATTGTACAAACTGATTATAATGACATAACACAATTGTGAACATGATTCATTGGAACATCATGTGCCAATAATAAAAAATTGATGAAAACACAGAGTTAAAAGAGGAAAATGAGCAAGTTAAAATATTGTGGAATTTCCAAATATGAACTGATAAAATCTTGGCTCATAACACAGCGCATTTAACTGAGGTTGAAAAGAAGAAAGTATGGATTATTGATGTGGTAATATCAAGAGATAGTAGAATAGAAGACAAAGAATTAAAGAAGATCACAAAGCATTAAAATCTGAAAATCGAAAGATTATGGCCATGATGGTCTTAGTAGTTATCCTTGCACTGGGTGTCATGTTGAAAAATCTTGGACAACACTTAGAAAATATGCACATTGATAAAATTTCTATCAGTCAATTACAAAAGACCATACTGCATGGATGTGCATATGTATTAAAAATATATTATGACATCCTAGGTTCTTGGGAAGAACTCAATGTGTACAAAGCCCAACACTAGCTAAAAAACTGCCAGCTAGGATTTCACATAATTTTTGTGTATATAATCATAGTACTAGGTGCCCTGGATGCAATTCTAAAATATCTGAAGCACCACTTGAAAACCATTGGTATTGATAAAATCACCCTCAGCCAATTGCAACTTACAGCCTATGACAATACCTTAACATCACATAACAACTTATGCCTAGCCTAGGACCTTGGAAGGTCTTCAGAGGTGGACAAAAATGCCAAATCCAGTCTAAATGTCTGGCTCTGTGACCAACTATTATATATTCAATTTATATGAGTGCAGTGGTTAGAATGCAATATTGCAGGCTAACTCTGCCGACTGTCAGCAGTTTAATCCTGACTGTCTCAGGATAGAACAACAGCAATGGCAGAAAAAACAAATCTGCTTCCAGGGTCCCAAAATATGGCATTGATTAATCAATGGAACCTGAAGTGCACCAATCCTGCTAAATTGAGCTGAGCAGATACTATGGGACACAGGAAATCTCTCAAGTAACCTACGCCATGTACATTCACTGGCAAAGATATGCAAGCATTCAAAAAATCTGAAAAGGAGTGAATAATTTTTCACAGAAATATATTACACTGGTGTAAAAACTCTTTAGTATTACCTTGATGCCAGCATTCCATAATTCAGATATGAACTTCATTCTGAATGCAAGGAAATTTTTCTGGGGAGTTGCCACCAATACTTGTGTCTCTGTCGTGCGGATCTTCTCCTTGGTCATCTCAAAGGAAAAAGAAAAAAAATCAGTATTATAACCAGAACTAACTAAAATTTGCAAACAAATTGGACGTAATTACTGTTGGAAATATTCTAAATTTCAGACATTTTCACTTATTTCCAAAATATGGATATGGTTAGCTATATGTACTGCATCTTGCACCATAATCCTACTTATATCTCAGTAAATATGCATTATTTTCATGCAACCATTTCTCCTACTGTTTCTAAACCAGTTTTGTCTTGCTGGTTTCTATTATTCTCCCTGTTAACTATTATAAATAGCTTGTTTATAGAAACATTGCCTTATTTCTCTTATATCAAGTAGTTGATTCTTTTATTGATGGATGGAGAATTTATCTTTCCTGTGTGGAACAATGGAGAATTAAAGCTAAAGATGACTTTGACAGAAATATGAAAGATTCAATATCCAGGCAAGAAGGGCTGAAATGTTCTTTAAGTCCTGGGAAGCAAGATAATTTTTGCAAGCGACTCAAGGAAACACCTCCCTTATACTCATCAAGTATAAGGTAGAAGGAAACTAAAGCACAAACTCACAAGAGTCTGTTATTATAGCCTACCCCAATAAAGTATAATTAGATCTAGTCTTCTGTGAAACTGATTTTGGTATGGTCTACCTCAGTGTTCTCCAAACTTGCCACATTGGACATTTTGCAAATATTTGAGGAGCCACAGGAAAAAAAATCAATTTTATTGATTTTATACATTTTATAAAAAAATAATTGAATTAATTTTATTTTGCTCAATGCAACAGCAACAGCAAAAAAAGAAATGTGTTAACTACAGAAACAATGCTGTTATTATACAAACAAATGATATAAGAAAAACCTCAAACATTAGCACTCAAACACTCTGAAGAAATAATAAATTAATAACTGCAGTTGAGAAAAGGCTATTCTTTTTTTCAATGTTATTTACTTAAAAAGTTTACAAATTTACATTAAATGAGAATCTACACATAAAACAAAAACAGAAAAGCTATGCTGGGATCATTCTTTCCCCCTTTGTAAGCAAAAGAAGCAACCCTCCAGCCAACTGGAATGGGACAACTCTCAGCAACCAGGTGAGTGTGACTGGGTGGGCGTGGCTGGGTGGTAGCAGCTGGGTTGCCGTGACTAGGTGGGCGTGGCTGGGTCAGCATTGAACATGTTGCATCGGCTAACTCGACGTGGGGACAACTCAGTGCCCCTCCCGGTCTCCCCAAACTGCTGGCAGCCAAGCGCGCACGCACACACTCCCCATGCCAAGCTTGGAGACTTTTATCCACATCTGAGCTGGCAAGCTGCCAATCATGTCTGGGCTTGTGGAGAAAGACCTCTCCATCCTCTGTAGATACAAGTTCCCAACTTGGAATGCGGTGTGTGTGCGCGCACCTGCTTGGCTGCTGGGAGTTTGGGGAGGTGAGGAGCTTGTGGAGCACCAAGTTGTCCCCATGCCGAGTTAGTCGGTGCAACTTGTTCCGTGCTGACCCAGCCATCCCGAGTCAGTGGAGCTGAGCTGATTGCACCTACCCGGCCACGCCCTATCCAGCCACGTCCACCTGCCTGTACCAAGTCAGCTGTGCCGAGTGGAGTGAGTGGTGTTGAGCTGGCCGCACTGAGCTGGCCATACCCACCCAGTCGCGGCAACTTGGCTGTGACTACTCAGCCGCGCCCACCTGGCCACTGTGAGTAGTCATAGACCCCCAGACGGCTTTCTCTTCCTTGTCTGGCTGCCCTGAGCCAATTTGAATGGGGCTTTCTTTGTGCGCAGGCAGGGGAATGATCCAAGGGAGTCCCTTAAATCCACACACACACACACACACACATACACCGGAAAGGAAGCAACTCTCCAGCTGGTTGAAAGCTGGGGCAAATTTTAAAACAAAAGATGTTTTCCCTTCCTTGTCCAGCAACCCTCCAGCTGACTTGCACCCCCCCCCTCCACATCGGAGTCCTACTTTCCTTTCCAACAGTGGTGCTTTCCTTCCCTGTGCTGTTTAGAAAGGATCAGAGCACAACACGTGGGAGCTGGTGGGCCGGAAGAAACCTTCCGGAGGGCTAGGCGTAGCTCAGGGGCCATAGTTTGGAGACCTAGTGGGGCTGACATTAATTCATTTACTCTGAATTATTTAGAGGGGCAGATGAATTGCATCCTGGTTAATAAAGGAAGATGCTTTTAAAAATATTTGCCAGAATAATGTTTTTTAATTTTTTTTAAAAAAATAAAGTTGTTCTTTAAATGAATGATGATCTATCTCATCCTATTTTTTGGTATATCCCCCTTTCTTGTTTTGTTCTCATTTACTCTGCCTAATGCCCAATTGCCTAGCCAGTCTCTATATCACCTACTGCTTCTCTGCCCAGTACTATGATATCATCCTGCTTCCCTAATGGATCTTTCATATTGAGAATTATTGCTCCTTTTTAATTGCAAAATTTAAACCCAAACAGCTTGTAAATTAATCTGGATGCAATGTAAATGTCTATAATGTCAGAATAAGACTTCTTTTTAGCTAACTAGATTAGAAAAATGGGGATGTGCTCTAAGCCAGCTTATTCTTTTTCTTATTTTAACAGGTGATTCAGTAATGAAATTTTTGAGCTATGATTGCTTACAAAAATCTAATTTCTTTCAAGGAATTCCATAACTGTGCAAGTCTTATTAAAATACTTAAGGAATCAAGGCATCTAAAGAACACACAATCAAGAAAATGAAATTACACAAACCTCTTTAATGTGGCAGCAGAGTTGGAACAACACGTAGTCCCATGGATGATCAGTCTTAATCTCTTTGTGTTCATTTTTATTTTTCTAGGGCTTCTCTTAGCACTCAGCCATTGATTGGCCATGGGTAATCCTTGTTTAATGTCTACTCATTTAGTGACCATTCAAAGTTACAACAGCACTAAACAAGAGGTACTTAAAACAGGAACTCATAGTTGTGGCTGTTGCATTGTCCCTGCTGCCACATGCTCGCAGTTAGGGCCTACATTACATTACAGCTTTCTGCAATCATGTGATCACTACTTGCTACTTTCACTGCTGCCTTCTGACAAGAAAATAAATAAGGAAGCCAGCAGAGGTCGCAAATTGTGACCATGTGACTATGGAAAACTGCAGTTGCTCAGGATTCACCTAACAATGACTGCCAGAACTGCCCTTGTAAGTCAGCATGTTCATGTGATGGTGCACTTTATGACTGTATTACTTAGGGACAGAGATCTCGCTTTCAGTTACAGACTGCCTGTAATATGGGGGATTGATCACAGAGAATGAGAACAAGCAAGAGAGGGCAGGTCTGATTCAAAGTGTATTGGTAAAGATCTCTTATAGATTATAAAAATACCGAACAGGTGGTCTGAGCTAGTAGTTGCTAAGAAAAAAAAACAACCAAATAAAGTTTTTCTCAACTTTAGCAACTTTAAAAAATGTGAATTTCAATTCCCAGAATTCCCAGCCAGAATGAAATAAGACTTGTTCTATTTCAAATTGACTCTAGTCTTGTGGTACCAATAGGATGTAATCTTTCCAACTGAGTCTTTGTGTAGTTTTTTTCTAGAAAAATTCTACAGAGTTGGTTTGCTGCCAGGAAGAGGGGAAAAGGCCTGATTACATGTGGCTGGTCCTTGACCAAAGACGCTTTGTTATCTGCTATAGCCAGGTCCCAACCATTTTTTCAAAGCAAAGAACAGGAAGACCAACTGGCGGGCCAAACTCTGAGGAATATTTTAAAATACTAATGGAGAGGCTTCAATGCTTAAGAGTTGGGGCTGTGCTATCCCTCATCCCATCCCCACCCACCAACTACAGTTTGGACAGTCCTTGCATCTCTCATTATTTCCTATCCTGCAAATGTCTTTCACTTCCACACTTCTACATTTGTATTTTGATCTCTATGCACAACCCTGAACCCTCATTTATTTAACATTTTCTAACTGCTTAATAGACCTTACCTCATTATTTTGCTCTATGATAGAGAAGATCCTTTCAACACCGATGCTGAGTCCAACACAAGGTACCTTATATCCTTTTGAATCAAACTTTGCTACAAGCTCATCATACCGTCCACCTGCAGCCACACTACTTAAGCTAAGAGACTCGTTTAGGTGGCTATGCTTTTGGCACAATAAAACAGCCTCATAGATGACTCCAGTGTAATAAGCCAGACCACGAGCCAGACTCAGATGTAAGGAGACCTGTGAAACAGGACAAGAGGGCTATTAATAGGAAAATATTGGACTGCCACAGATCACTTATATTTACTTAATACTACTGTCAAAACTTCAAATGCTCTGAATTCAGCCATGTTTCTTCGCTTTTCGGTTGCCACAGCAATGGGAGAGGGGAGATGCATTCTTTTAGTTTAGTCAAAACAATAACTTTCTTGTGGGAACCAAGGTCAAGCAGTTTAAATGTTTGGCGGGCTGGGGCTACCGTTAGGAAGCCCGCCAAAGGTAATTGGGGATTGTGATTTATGACACACTAAGGGGTGGGGAGTTCAACTTTTACTTTGTAACTTTTTGGGGGGGGATAACTTTCAGTCTTGGTTTCACCTTTGTTCGTGCTGATATCATGTAACCATTAAAAGTGTTCTTTAAGGAAAGCAATTGCCTCAGAGTTCTTATTTCTACTGGTCTCATCTATCGGAACCATAACAACCACATTCCAATTCACCTGATCTGTGATGCCAAATAGAGTAAGGTATTCAAATAGCAATTTCATGTCCTCTAGTCCTTCCATAGCCAATCTGTTCTGTACCAGTTTTGGATCCTTGAGAAGCTTCTCAACGAGACATGGTCCCCCTGCAGAAAAACAGATGCATTTAAAGATGGAAGATATACTTACATTATTTTCTATCACTTTCGGTAAATCTTACAATTACAATACTAACTCAACATTATTTCAACTTCAGTTGAACCTAATGTCTGGAACACAAAACATAAAGAAGAGAGCACTTTGCACAAAAAATCTGCAGGATCATAGTCAATCTTACTCCATCTAAAGATTAATTACTAACACATTATAGAATGCCTGTACTGAAACTCACCATGAAGTTGAACATATTCACTAATACGATCGACACACTTAGGAGAAATACCATCCTCTATGATCATTTCTTTTTTTACTTCCTCCCATGTGACCTGTGGAGGAAATGGAGGAGTTAACTATGCATTATCTAGTTAAAGTAATTCATCTTTTGGCTAATGCATTTCTTTCCTCAAAAAGTAGATAACTTAAACTGACTTTTTTCAATATGGATGACATACAGACATAGAGAATAGCAATTTAACAGGATCCAAGTGAAATCATTATTCTTTTTATTTCATGCATATCCTAGGGGTAACATTTTTAGAGCTGAGGGCCATACTGAGGCTTGCATGTGCCTGAATCCAAACAAATCCTATCTATCCAGGCATACAGCTTCATAATCTAGCAGTGCTAATTCACAAAACCACATTTCAAGTACCTCAATGGCTGCATTCCATACCCTCCTTCCACATGCACTATAAATTCTCTCACACAAACATGCTATATGCACACTTCCATCACGTATTCTGTTATCATTCTATTCCTCATGTGCCCTCCCATTTCCATATACATATCCTATCTCTTCCATGTTCCCTCATGCATGCATATCCTGCTACCTTTTGAATATATGATCAAATATACAGATTATTATACTCTTCCCCTCTTCTACTTGTACCAATTCACTTTATTGCCTCTCCTACAAGCCCACCAAGATCACACTGAAGATACTTAACTTATCCAGTTTGTCAAGAGTTGAGCAAATCCTTTCAAATTTGATTTCTGGAATACCACATACTGTAAAGATCCCTTGCAAAATGCGCCTGTCGTTGATCTAGGGGAAACAGCAGAAATAAAAAAGAGATTAAAAAAATAAATGTATACATTGTGGATTTTTTAATAGGTAAGAGTTCTTAACAGAAGTCCATTTAGACTAAGAAACAGCCAGTTTTTCTTACTTTGATAATGAAATCTCCAACTTGCAGGGCAGTTAAGATCTCATGCATGACTTTCAAACACTCTGCATCAGGAATCATAGGATCGTATTGGCCAGCAATGTCAAAATCCTGGAATACAGAAACTAGCTATTAAAAATCTCCAAATAAATTTGGTAGACTAATTGAACGACTGAAGTACTCAATGATTAAATCCTATTTTCCTGAAGTGTGAAGCAACATATGTGTCCCATTTCACAAAGAACTCATTCACTTCCATATTTCAGACATGAAATGCTCTGCTCCTTTGGCAAGTTCAATTTAAAGGTCAAAGAAAAAAGATAGCTCCTCTGCCTTTCTGTTTTGCCTTCCCAAAGTGGAAAAATCTGCAGATACTCACACACTGGATAAACTCCCTGAAGCGTCCTCTCTTTATGGATGGGTTATCACGCCTGTAGACTTTTGCAATGTGGTAACGTTTACACCGTTTAATTTTGTTCATAGCTAAGTAACGAGCAAATGGCACCTAGAAACATAGTTAAGAAAACTTGCCTATAGCACAGAAAGTAAGCAAACAATGGGCAATCTTTTTCCACCTGAGAAATATTTTGCTTTTTAACCAAAAAACCTCACACCTAGTTTTCAAGATGGCTAGAAATACATCCAGTGACATCACTAAGGCTACATTCCCAGTCTTTTTGAGTGACAAATTAAAATGTAAAATAGGTGTGTATTGTGATTCTATGAAGACTTCCAGAATTATGGTATCTGGAGACATGGTATAAAAGTATTGTATCATATTGGAAGAAGAAATCTATACAAGACTTACTACAATAGATTGCTGAAACGTATTGTCAACATATGAATAAGGGGATGTATTTTTTTTAAAAAAAGACTTAACTCTTAATAAAGAATAAGTTCAAGTAATACATTAACATTGTTTTATAATAAAATGTTCTAGCCCCTCCTTTTTTTTACACTGTTAATTTTGAAATCATATTGTTTTGATAATGGTATTTAAGTACCTTCATTATTCTTCTAGCATGTATTTTTAAAAACAATTTGTCATCATCCACTTTTGTTATACTTTAGTATTTTGTCAATTTGGGTGGTAAGATGCATTCCATGGGTCATATACAAAGATTTGGGAGCTTCTTCTATTGATGGGCTATCGTTTCTATTGTAGGACAACCTACAATGCTACAACCATTTGTAATGCCCTGAGGTGACCACAATTTGTAATATTTTTTTGCCAGGCTCCAGTGTTTACTTCTGGTTTCTGGCAAAAAACACCCATTGGAAAAAACTGATTCACTTAACGACCACATTCACTTAATGGCTGCAGTGTTCATTTAATGACCGTTGCAAAAAATATCCAAAAAATCAGTCATGAGGCATCGATTGGCTCACTTGAGAACTAACTGTATGTTAGTATGTAGAAAAAGTTCTCTATATCTTTTCAACAGTTTCAAAGATTTTTACAGAAGATGACACATTGCACTGGCTCATGATATTTATATTACAGAGTTTCACCCTAACACATTAAATTGTGAATGAAACCATACTGGCTAGCATGTAAATAAGAGCTCTGATCTGATATGCTCACCTTAAAACCAGGCATGTCAAACTTGCGATGTCACGTGACTTCGTGCGACGTATCGGGACTTTTTCCCCATTGCCGGCAATGGGGTGGGCACGGTTTCGGCGTGACGCATCCAGCCCACAGGCCCGCAGTTTGACATGTCTGTCTTAAACAAATCAACTAGAAAGAGGAAGCTTCTTCTGAATCCCTTGCAATTTTTGACCAGTCTTCAATTACCATTATGGGTCATGCAGCAATCTATTATTCCACAATTCTGCCCGAGACATTCTATCTTTTAAAAAGTGGTTTTTGCAAGTTAGAATTTTTGTTAGGATACAGTTAAGTCATATCGAAGAGACAGCATCTCTCCTCCTTGATCTTCCAGATCATAAATCAACTTTGTCTCTTCACCGTAGTTTTCTAGCAAGAGTTCCTTAAATGAAGGAAAAGAAAAGAAGGAAACACATAATATATTTTGTCATTTGTAACTCTATGTTTCAATCTCATATATCATTTTATTAAAAGTTTTAAGCAAGAAGATAAAAGCTAACACAAACTAACTGAAAGAAAAAAGAAATATCAAAGAAAAAAGGTGCAAGTAAAAGAAAAAAGGAGAAACAGAAAAGGAAAAAAGTATGAAGCTTCCAATATTCTTCACAGCAGTTATAAATACAAATATATTTTAACCTCCCTCTCTACAGTTGTATTATTTTACATTACTCTATCCCGTCTAATCATCAAAACTGTAAGTCACAAGTTTATTTATTCATTTTTACAGAAAAAGTCCATTAGAGACTTCCAGTTGTAGATTTCTTTTCTCTAATCAAATGTAGATTTCTTTTCTCTAATCAAATAAATTAATTTATCCATTTCAGGAAAATCTGTTAAGTTTACCAGCCATTCCTCTATAGTGGGTAATGTTGAATCTTTCTACCTTTATGCATACAGTAAACTCACTGTTGTGACTGCACATTTAAATAATCTTCCCTGGGTTTTTTCTATTTGTTTATACATTAATCTAAAAGAAAAAGTTCTGGCTTGAAATAAATATTAACCTTTAAGATCCTCTGTATCAAAGTATGCATTTGGATCCAGAATTTTCAGCTCCTTTACATCTCTGCCAAGCATGATGAAATATCCCTTCAACATTTGAAGTGTCTTTATACATATAGACACAAAGATATATAATTTATATATATAATTTTTCTAGCATCATGTCCCAATGATAAACCATTTTCTAAAAAATCCTCTTTGAGTTCATAATACAGTTTAAATTCCAACCCTTTTAACTTCATATTTTCCCACTGATCCATCTGTATATTATAACCAAAAGTTGAGAAACAGAGTCAGAACTTTATCATACATTCTTTATCCTATTCTCCATTTTAAATTTCAAAAATGTGTACATTTTAACAATTACATATTCATTTGTATTTCAAATTCTTACTTAATTTGGCTCCATTTTATGTCTTTTTGTCCATTCTAAAACTTCCAGATTACTGGAAATGGGAAAACCATAGTCAGTGTTTGAGTCTTTCTGTCCATCCACCTCTGTGGGTTTGATCATAACCAGGTTCCTTACCATTTGTACCAATATATTTTGTCTGTCTCATTCTGTCTCTTTAGGACTGTCTCTGCCTCTCTGACTGCACACATTGCTGTTTTCATAGGTGTATACTAACAATCCTGCTCTCCCCCTCCATTCTGTCATACTTTAAATTCCGATTCCCACATAGGAGCACCTATTTTCCTGCTAAAACGTTCTTATAAGATTTGTTCTGAAATATACTGACACATTACTTGCTATAATCTACTATGAATGTTTTGCCCAGTACTTTTGAAACTCTCACCTTTTCTTAGAGTACAGCAAGGTACCTTTTCATTGCTAAGCTACTAGGATAGGTAAGAATCCTACTGCATTGGAAACATCTTGAACATATTATTTCTTTACCTAATGGTTAGGCCATATGACCAAGAACTATGAACTACAAGTAGTTCAAAAGGAAAGTGAGATACATCTTTCAATAATAGAAATGGAGATTATTACAATCCTATAGTAGACTCAGAGTGTCATAGGACAGATAATTCCTTAGTCAATCTAGAAGAAAAAAACCCCAAAGGATTTTGTCAACTCTTCATGAGGGGACAGAGCTTTCCTACAGTACCTAAGCTTGATAGTAACACTGTATTATCCTATTCAAGAGGAGTATTGAAAAACAGGAAAATAATTTATAGAAACAAACAAAAGGGGGAAAAGATATCTCATTCTAATTAGAATCTAGAAGACACAAAATAATTGACTATAATAAAATTGTTCTTATCAGAGCGGGAGTAAAAATTATTTAACCACTATAGAAGAACCTCACAGTAAATCCGATGTTCTATTTTCCAACAGTATTTATTTAAGAAAATGTATATGATTGCCCAACTCACTCTGAAGAGATTCTGGGTGGCTTACAAAAATAAAAACACAATATAAAAAACAATAATAAGGAATAATCCCCCCACCCCCCAAGAGTAGGAGAAACAATAGATGGCAGGTAAAAAAGGAGATGCCATCTGAAGTATTTTCTCACCATACTAACTATGAAGGAATTTATCACGGAAGCATCTGCTAGTAACTCCGAGCAGGTAACAACCTTAAACATCCCCCCCTCCCAAACTTAATAAAATTCTAAATAAGTCAGTAGAAATATGCATAACATCTATACTACCAATCACAGTAATTTGCAAAGCACACAGAGACATACATACACTGATAGCTCATACAATATCTTGGCTCAGTGCTCACAAGCCAGAAGGGTTGGAGCCATCTGGAACTTGGAGGTCAAGCTGTTCTACAGGACAGATGCAGTTAAGAGAAGACATGCTTCGGGGTCCAGCAAGATGGCAAGGACCATGCCAACCCGGTTTAATCTTTTTGAACCAGCACAGATAATTAAGTCAAGGGGTTTCCGCAAATACCCTTATGCTTTGCTATGAAGTATGCCTTAAATTGCATCCAGAAGCCAACCAGGAATCAGTGCAGCATGCAAACTATTGGTATTACATAGCATACTGAGGTAAATCCATACCTATACTGTTGAATTCTGAATAAGCTGTAGCTTGAGTGGTCTTTTAGGGACAGACCCATGTACAAAATACTTCACTCATCCAAGTTAGACATCATTAATACATGAGCAACTGTGACCAGAGCCAATTCAGGAACTGGCAAAACAGATGGATCTCTACTGAGATAGATTTGCGCTAAGGTCCTCAAAACCATGGTTATCACCTGCTCCTTGAGCTGGAGGTTTAAATCCAGGAGAAGTTCAGAAGAAGCCCCATCCAGAAATAGTGATGGAAAATCTCTGGGATCAAAGCACAGTTACTTGGTCTTGCCCAAGTTAAGCCAGAGTCTATTCTTTCCCATCCAGATTACCGTATTTTGAGAAACAGAGTCAGAACTTTAATGGCATCAGTTGAGTGACCAGGAGCTGAAATACAGCCAAATATCAGCATATTGATAGTACTAGATCTCCGCTTCCCCCAACAGTGACTGGAAGCAGTCCTGAATAAAGGAAGAATACCACTATAACAAATGTACCTCCCATCTCCACAAGCTGATCTAGAAGGATACCACTGATGATAGTGAGTGCTGCTGAGAAGTCAAGAAGGGCCAGGTGGGATGAACTGCCCTCATCCCCACCTACCATATGTCATCAACAAGTGCAATCAGTGTCATCTCATTACTATACAAGGTCTGAAACCCAACTGGAATGAGACCAGATAATCCATTTTCAACAAGATCATCTGAATATGCAGCCTGACCAAAAATAGGAAGTTGGAGATCAGATGAAAGTTGTCCAGCTATTGTTTCTTCAGAAGGATGGACCACTGCTTCCTTCAGGGCAGGCAGAACTACCTCCACACTGAGGAATGAATTTATCACCACTTTGGCCCAAACACCTTCCATCTCCTGGGAGGCCTTTATCAACCAGGAGACACTTTGCTGTAATACACTCACAGCTCTGAGGATTCTGCCTTAAAGATGTCCTTAAAGTTACAGACACAAACTCCCCCTCCAAATTAACCTAAACTATGTCACAATCACCTCAACAGGACTTGCACAGCCAGAATCCAAATCACAGCAAATTCTAGGTAAAATCAGATTTTATCTGTCAGATGTCTAGAATAATCCTCACATCAGTTTTTATAATGTTCCTGTAATCCTTTTGTCCCAGCCCAGGTCATCCCACCTAAGGCTGCTGGCCGACACAATAAGAGCAGAAAAATAATTACATTTTGTTGTTCTTATTGCCATAGTATAATCCTTACTATAAGCTCTTATCCATGTCCAGATGGACTCACTCCTAATTTTCCTCCAGTGCTCCAGGCATCTCTTTTGTTGCTTCATTTTCCCTAGTTTTTGTGAAAAGCAGGGACTACCTCAAGATTCAAAACAGGGAGGGCCATGTGCATAATCCAATATAAAGCTAGTATCATCCTCTCATTCCTAAGAGATGATTAAGGCTTCAGCCAAACTGCACCCCAAAGAAATTTCTTCAAGTTCCCTCTGAAACCCAGCAGAATCTATCAGGAGTCTGTGGTGGATTATCAAGCTGGAAGGGAGCTTGGAGGTCTTCTAGTCCAACCCCCTGCTCAGGCAGGAGACCCTATACCATTTCAGACAAATGGCTGTCCAGTCTCTTCTTAAAAACCTTCAGTGATGAAGCACCCATATTAAATAAGTAGGCTCAGACTCCCTGCAATGGACAGTACTAGAGAACTTCAGAGCGAAGGACAAGTTGGTCATGACAAGGGACAGATATTGACATGATCCTAACCAACTCACATTGCCACTTTGCTGAGACAAAAGTCAGGCCTAACATGTGACCTTTAGTGGGTGTTAGGCCCTCAATGATCTGGATCAGGCACCTGGTGGGCATTAACTCCCAAGACAGAATCTCAGTTGTTGAGCAAAGCGGTCATTAAACAAAATGCCCATGTGACTGGTTCGCTTAATGACTGCAATCTACACACTCCTGGTGGTAGTTGCTAAGTGATCTCCTGGGTTGTTAAGCAAATGGAGCAAAAGAGGTAGACCTTTGGCTCACAAATGTTCCTGTAGCCTGCTGGAGGATTTCAACTCCTCTTCTGTAGCCCTGATGCAAGGAGGGGAGGGGAAATCCTTCAGTAGGCTGTAGGAATGGAACTGAAATCCTGAAGATTTCTGCTCCTTTCCTGCATTCCCCCACAAAGGATTTTAGCTCCCCTCTGAACGCAACCTTTCTTGCAAACTTTCTAGGGAAGTCAACAGAAATGATTGCAAATAGTGATCACATGATTGTGGGATGCTTGGCTTCCAGTTACAAATGTACAGGCCGTAAAGCATCCTTTCTGAGGCCACTGTAACTTTGAACAGTCGTTAAACAAGATTAAAAGCATTCTCTCTTCAAACAAAGTACCAAAGACCAGCAAGGAAGAATATGAAACAAATGTTGTTCGTCCATCAATTTCGATGAAGACCTTGACATCTTATGGATTATGGGCCATCAACGGTGTGTCCGTAGATGGCTGATAAGACCGATGTTAGCACGGAATGTTCTGCCACATACTGAACAGAGAAAAGTGGACACTATGTTTTTCATGAAACAAATACACATTTTGGGAAGTACCAAATAAGTCAAATTTAAACAGTCTGCAGATAGTCAACTGAGCCCAAAATTTATGTTGCTAAGTAAGAAATTTGTTAAGTGAGTTTTGCCCGATTTTATGACTTTCCTCACATTTGTTAAATGAATCACTGCAGTTCTTAATTAGTAACATGGTAGTTAAGTGAATCTGTTTTCCCCATTGACTTTGCTTGTCAGAAGGTCGCCAAGAGGATCACATGACTCCGCGACACAGCAACTGTCATAAATTTGAGTTAGTTGTCTAGCATCCAAATGTAAATCACATGACCGTGGGGATGCTGCAATGGTCATAAATGTGAAAAATGGTCATAAGTAACTTTTTTTGGTGCTGTTGTAACTTTGAACGGTCACTAAATGAACTGTTGTGGACTACTTGTATAACATAGGTTGAGGATAAATAAGGTTGATACAAATAACCCAGCTATGAAAAAGGACAGAATATACTTACAAAAATACTTCCTGACGAAATAATTGTATAAAACAATTTTTACTTGGATAATTTATAATTCAAGATTTAAGCACTAAATTACTACATTCAAGATATACTACTATAATGTATCATATTACAATATATTTTCATATATGACAATTTCCGTTGTAGAAGAGATGTTATTGCACAGTGATCTGTTTGAAATAAATGGCTATATTTACTATTTTTATTGAAAAAACACAGTATTACTGTATCCTCATTGTAAGAATGTTTTATAAAATCATGAATTGATATTAAACATTTTATTATGACTTTATCATTAGGAATAAGATTTATTTGGCTTACATTCATCTTTTTTAGTTCTTTAACACCTAATGTTGTAAATTTGTAAAGAATAAATCCGTTTTAGGGTATTCTGGAAATATCTCCTAGCATTATCCTAATCAAGCTGACGATTTCCATGTACTCCTAACATTATGATTGTGCTTGTAAAATAAACAGCTTAAAAAAATATTTTGGTGAAAATGAGGGATACTGTAGAATTTCACATTATAGGCTGTTGACCTCTGGGGAGTATTTATGGCCCACATTCAAAGTTCCAACAGTTGCCCCCCACACAGTAACTGCACTTCAGGTGCTTTGCAATCAGGTCACATTTATGGCCATTTTCAGTGTTTGGCGTTTACTACCAGTTTTTAGCAAAACTAGCCTCATATCAAATCACTGGTTTGCTTATTAACTGTTGTGTTCGATTAAGGACCACTGCAACAAAGGATCATAAAATTGGGTCGGTTATGTGATTGGCCTGCTTTACAACTGTCACAACTTATGACCATAATGGGCAGGCTCCATTACAGTCATAACTCAAGGCCTACCTGTATAAGGACGCTACAGAATAAATACATTTCCATTTAAGAAACTATCCTAATCCCCACTTCTAAACTTCATTATTTGAAACAAAGTAGCAGCATAATCAATGAATTCAATAATAAAAACAAAACAAAACCATCCTTCCTTTCTCCTAACCCATCACCATGTTCAATGACGCATACAGTTTAATTAATTAAGAAAGTTGGATTATTCCAAATAGGCTACAAAAACCTTATCAGCAACAGCAAAATTATTACTGACTTATTCTCACCTTTAGCTCAAACACAGGAGTGTCTATTGTCACGGCTCCATGACGCTTGAAACAATTAATTATGGTGCTAAAGATTTTTTCACGGATAGCCATTTGCTTTGGGCTAAAATCCCTGGTGCCCTAGGAGTTCAAGACAAGACAAAGAGGTTTGAACATGAACTTGTTCGGAAGAGGATAAAATTGAAAAAGCAGAATGTGTGTGTGTGTGCATGTATGTACATATATATGTGTGTGAGCATAATATAATATAATATAATATAATATAATAAATATAATATAATAAATATAATATAATATAATATAATATAATATAATATAATATAATATAATATAATATAATATAATATTATAATATAATATAATATAATATAATATAATATAATATAATATAATATAATATAATAATATAATATAATATAATATAATATAATATAATATAATATAATATAATATAATATAATATAATATAATATAATATAATATAATATAATATAATATAATATATATGATATACAATACAATACATAAACAAAACTTATCTGGAAAGGTGCAAGTTCACTTAAAGTGCATTTTTTTCCACTGAACAGATTATCAGTGGTAAACTATTTGGAAGAAACCCTGGAGAGGAAAATAATACAGTAGATCCAGAAAAGTCACACCATGGGGTATTACCTTGGGAACTTTGAGAATCAAGTTTCCTTTTGAGGCACCAGCATTCTGCTGGTGTGATAGCTGTTTTTCTGCATCTTCAGTAACCTGGGAAAAAGCAGAGTGCAGGTAATCCCCAAATTACAACAATTCATTTAGCGACCATTCCAAGTTACAACCTAACTCCCCCCAAGTAATTACAATATAGTCCCGAAATTATGAATGTTGCAGCACCACAGCAGTTGTTCACAGTTATGAACTACTGCAGAGGCTCTGCAACATTCGCCCTGCCTATTCTCCCCCCCACCGGGTTTATACAGGCACTAGCCCTGTGGATACTCACCTTGCGAAGATCCAGGGAGCTTTCCATTTCTTGGCCTGTTCGATGCTTCAGGCCTTTGGTGCATTTGCAGAAAATGGAGGCCTAAAGTACCAAAAGATCACACAAGATCAGTGGTGCAAGATTTCGCGCTACTGATCTCAACTGATCTCACAGAACTTTAGCCCTCTGTTCTCTGCAACTGGAGGCCTCGATGAGATCTGCGGCAGAAGGCTTTGCAAATGGAAGGAAGGCCTAAAACATTGAAGCCTTCCCTCCGTTTGCAAAGTCTTTTGCCACCTTTGCAAAAAGCCTTTGCTGCCGAGGATGGAGGCCAGGAGGGATGCGCGCTCCCCTCTGGGGCTGTTTTCGTCGGCAAAGGTCGAGAAAAGAGCCCTGGAGGGGCGCACGTGTCCATCCGGGCCTCCATTCTCATCGGCAAAGGCCTCCTCAAGCATTATGCAGATGAAAAAGGAGCCCCAGAGGGGAGTATGTATCCCTTTGGACCTCCATTCTTGTCGGCAAAGGCCTCCTCAAGCCCTATGGGGCTCTTTAAAGCGGTGTTCCATAGGCGCATAAACACATTTCGGCCAGAGGCCGAAAGCTCCTGGGGGCCATCATCTTGTGCGATTTCAGACACCCATCTGCTTTTGCAGAGAATGGGTACCTGAAGTCCGGAGAGATTAGGACACCCAGAAGCTTCCAGTCTCTGCGCAAAAAGTGTTTGCACGCCAACGGGAGGCTTGAAGCAATTGTGGGGACTCTGGGGGAGAGAGAATGAGGTATCTCAGTGGGGTGGGGGAGGCCTCGGGTGGTCTGAAGGAGGTGGTCTTTTCCATCACTAGTCCCACCCATGAGATACCTCGTGTGCACTTAACGATCCGTGCATTTGATTAGAGAATGTGTGGCGAAAGGAGGGGGTGTTTGTGGTCAAGTTACGCGATTCACTCCTACAAATCCTCGGGTTACGAATGTAATTGGCATGCTCCATTATATTCGTAACTTGAGGACTACCTGTAATACAAACTTGATATACAAAAGAAATAATATTGATCTTCTAGTCCTTGTTATTGTTATAAAATTCAACTTGAAAACACAGAATGAAAGAACTTCTGCATTCTCAATGATTATTCTGATTCTGTGTGGTATATTGGTTAAGTTGTAGGATTGGCATGGAGAAGGGGGTGGAGGACAGGTTCTTATTGCCATAAGCCAGACAAACTCACTGCATGAATTTGACTCAGCCATTAGAGCAGAGCTCCCCAACCTTTCCGGGTTGCTGGCCTGGAGGGAAAGGGAAAAGCACGGAAATGTACGCGTGTGCATGTGCAAAATGGATGCATGCACAGTGGTGGCACTAGTGCCCGCACACATGCACACGCACACCCATGACAGTGGTGGCGGCACTAACGCCCATGTGCATGTGCAAACAGGCTGCTAAGGCTCGTGTGACACTGGCAGTGGTGCTAGCACTCTGCGCATATGCAAACAGGACCACTAGCATTCGTGTGGCGGCACTAGTGCGAGTGAGCAGGGTGCGTGTATACATGTGTGCACTTGCCAGCCATTCCCGCAGCCTGTTGGCCACCGGGAATGGTTGGTGAGTGGGCACATGTGTGCATGCACCCTCCCCACTTGCACTAGTGGCGGATGCTAGCAGTCCTGTTTGCGCATGTGCGGAGCGTTAGCGGCCCACAGATTGGGGACCCCTGCATTAGAGTCTACTCAGGAGATTATCTCTTCCATTTTGTTTTAAAAAAATACTTTACAGTGCTGTGGGAAGTCAGCCCCCCCCCCCCCGAGAAGGAAATATTAAAAGGGCAGAATATTATATTTCCTCAAAAGATCTTAAAGAGGCAGAAAAGCATGCCCAGTTTTTCTTAATAGGCCCAAGTCTCCCTCCCCCAAGCAGAAACCAGCTCTGTAGAAATGCAGATGTAATAATCCATTCAGGAAGGTTGGAGCCCTCCAGCTAGAAGCTTAGGAAAACAAAGACACCTAAAATCTACATACCCCATCCAAACTCTAGGACAGGACACAATAGGATTAATCCACAGATGCCAAAGGGGCACACTCAGACTCAGGTCAAAGTACATGACACAGGAAATACAAAGCCTGAAACAGGAAAAGGAAACAACTCCAAACAAAAGCCCAAGAGGGTATAAAACCCACTCCCTACTACATGTGCTCTCTCTTTTCTTCCAGAGTCATCTTTCTGTCTGGATCTCCTCTTCAATAAACTACAACCTCCTTTCTAAAACAGTCGCCATGTTGTTTATTCCCGGCTTGGACTGAACCCTAATGAAGACTTTAGATCTTCCACAATTTGGCACCTAGGATGGGACTCCAAGCTAACCTCTCCAATGGACTGAGACTGGCAAGCCCCATCTTGCCGGCAGCAGACCTCTTGTGTCTGTGGATGGTTTTCCCAGGCCCTGCCCATGTGGAGCAAGGATAGTAAAGGGAATTTTGAGTTTGAGCTCAAGGCCTGCTTTGGAAAGAAGGTGAGTACCTCTAAATTTTAACTTTTAAAGCCCAGGGGAACAAAGGAAATATGTGTATGTCTGTGTGTGAGAGTGAGAAGACCCTTTTCCCAATCACAGTTGGATTTTGCTCCCTCTGGCTTTTCCTAACCTCAGAAAGGATCTGTTTAAGTGACAGACCCTGGAAAGCAGGACCTTTTGTTAGGGAAAAGGGAGAGGCTGTGTGAAAATGAATGGAATGAGTGAATGAGAGAATTACATTTGGACAACCAGCTGGTAAGGTCCTGTAAGCAAAGCCCCAAGTTAGGAAAATTAAGCCCCAGGCTAGGAGCGACCCATACTTCTGAAAAGCAAGCAGAGGTCCGTAAACTGTGATTGTGAAGGAAAAGCCAGTACAGGAGCGACCCATACTCTGCGGGGAGCAGAAGAGTCCTCACGGGCCCTTTTTTGGTCTGAAACTGTGATAGAGAATCCCTGAAGGAGTGACCTGTACTCTGTTAGGGATACCAGAGTCCTCCGCGGGTCCCTTTTTGACCGGAAAACTGTGGTGGTAGGCGGAAGTCTCACAAGGAGGCTTCAAGTGCGCCGGACCCAACTAAGCCAAAGTGAACCCCTACATCGGAAATAGGGGAATCATGTGATGTTCTAGTTCGAGGGTCGAGATAGACTCCGCCATAAAAGACTTGCTTGAGGTCTGGGACGGGAATCGGCTACCCGTTCAGGCAGGTATGAAAAAGAGATGGGTAGAGAAATTGTGCAAAAAAAAAAAAGGGCTTTGCTCAGGGCTTTGGTGGGAAACCAATTTGGCTAAATAAAGGTACTTAAAAGGAAATTAAAATATAGGAATAGTGATTTTTTTCTCTCTTTCTATGCAACTACGTGATATGTTTAAGATTTGTGCCTTCCCTAATTTAACTGAGATTTATGGTGGGAATGACCAGGATGTGTAAAACTAAGACTTGTTTCCCTTTTCTGTTCTTTTCCTTGTCTTTGTGTGTGTGTGTGTGTCAAAGTCTTTGTGTGTGAGGTAAATGTGACTGTTAATTGTCTCTAATCTAAAGAGAAAAGAATTTTAAAATTCTGCTAGACATTCTGCTTAAAATAAGCCACCAAAAGAAAATACCTTCAGCCTGTTTGTCTGGCCAGAAAACAGGCTGAAGATAATTGAGTTCCCTTTTGTTAGGATAGAATGTTTTAAGCTCATTTAGAATGAAAAGTTTGTTTGTTTGTTTTATTTGTGCATTTTCTGCATGTGTTGTAAATGGGTTTTATCTGTCTTTCCTTTTCCTGAAACATAAGGTGTGTCTAGCTACAACAGCCTCCTGAAGCTCAAGTTTGCCTGTGTAGGGAAATAACCTTCTTCTTACTAAATTACTTTTCTTACCCTATCACTAATCAGTGAAGCTACTATGAAACTAATCCTGGAACACATAAGCATTTTTTAATCTCTAAAATAATGTGGTCTATTTTAGAATAAATGTTAAAGGTAGATTCTCCTGCCCCTGGCAAATTGCACACCTTAAAATATTAGGCTTTTAAAATTATTTGGAGCTTTCAGCATTCTCAAGCTGCCCAGCATTTTCAAGTTGCAAGTCCTTAAGTCCTCTCTAACATGTTGCAAATGTTAAATTTCACAAGTGAGACCTTTTGTTTATGTTCTCTTACCAGAATCCAGCCTTTCTTTTGTCCTCATCTCTCTATCTCCAAGCTACCTCCCCCCCCCAATTCTACTTCTCCTTTTCTTATCCTCTGTTCTCCATGCCTTTGTCTGTCTCTCCTGGGAGAGTCCACCCAAAAAGGGGGGAGGGAACCTTTTTCTCATGTCTTTCAGCCTTGTACAGACAACCCCCACAACCTTTGGAAGAAGAGCACACTGCCCCAGATGCTGCCTCTACCCATTTGAGCCAGAGAATGGGGTTTGAATCCAGCCATCCACTAGAAAGCCACCATGCAACCAGAGTGGAACAAATCTTTCCAAGTCCTACCATTCCCTCAGATGCCTGTGAAAGCTGTAGAGGAAGGAAGGAGTCCTGGAGCCATTGGTCCCCATGTGAAGCCTCAGAAGAAAACTAGGAAGACTATGGGGGATGGCAGAAACTCACTGTAAGGGTTCCTTTCTTGCCTCATTTGAAATGTAATCAGCCAGTTAAATGGATTCATGGAGGGATGGCATTTGGGAATAGTTGGCACAGCAAGTATTCAACACCTTGGACTTCTCTACTGGTGGGAGGGAAAATTTGTCCAGGATCCTTGTACTGCCTGTTTTGTTGAAGTAACTGCATGCACACGCACACATCATTCAGAATCACACCTACCTTCAATAAAGCTCTGTGGCACTGCAAATTCCAAGGGGGAGAGAATCAGGCCCCCTCAGGCGATTTGCAGTTCATATGCTCTCACTGAGGAGGGAGCAGAAAAGAGATCTCCAAAACCCAAGCCCTGAATATCTTGCACTGGTGGATTCAGAGTGAGAGTCCTAGGGCTGACTGTGTGCAATTTAAGAAAAATTAATACATTGACTTGCACACTGGCTAACCTCAATTGGATATCACAAACCTGGGTGCACTGAACTAAGGCAGGAAACAACCCTTGAAAATGGGCAGCCTGTGGTTATGTATTGAGGCAAAACATGGCTGTGAGGAGTTTTGGGGAATGTGCAAACCTGACTGGAAGCTCGAAGTGACATCCAACATTTGAAAATAATTGGCACAGAATATTGGAAACTATACATTTCTTTTCCACCTAAAAGAACTTTTGCCCTGGCTTTAGACCTTCATGGTTAAAAGGCCCCCCTTTTGGGAGCCACTGCAGGGATCTTTTTCTGCTGCCTCTATTAGTGTCTTCCTTTTTTTTACATTAACAGTTTAAAAGCTTGTTTATCAAGTCTCCCTGACTGAAACAATTTTAATTTTGTGCCAGTAAAAGTATGTTATCCACACTCTTATGGCACAAAGGGGGGGGGATTTGTGGGAAGTCAGCCCCCCCAGAGAAGGAAATATTAAAAGTGCTTAACACAGTGCTATGTATTAATGTTAGAAACTTGGCATACGATATTGTACTTAACTTAAATATTGTTAACAAGCCCTCCTAAATATGTTGAAGTAACATTTTAATATTAATTCAGATGACTGCCCACCTAACCCAGGCTTATGTGATTAAAGAATTCCACAAACAATCTAGCAACGTGTTTTTTCCCAATCTAGCTATCTGGTATCTTTTAAATTGAAAAGAATAAATAAAATATTGTTCATACATTAGCATCTACAGATTAAGAAAGGGCTGTGTGTAATAATGAAGGATAAATAAAAATATTATATATTTTTCCGTTCCAATATTTGCAATTGAGATAGTTCCCAGCCAATAAACAGAGCCATAGATCAAAATAATCTTAGAATTCTAAATACATAACAGACTATATTGAGGAGAATTAAGTACTGCTAAATGGGGCATACCTGACTTGGAAGATGACTGGAAAATAAACGTAGGATGCGAAACTGTACAGCCAAGTGCTGGGTTTGAAAGGAAGCCGTTCTTAAAACAGTGATCCAGTGCATGTTGGAAAGTTTAGATAATTACATCAGCTACTGTAGTGTAATATTACTAGTACATCAGATACATGAAGAATTGCCTTCATTTTAGCCAGAGGTGGGCAAAATTATGATCTATAAAGAATAAGACATGCAAAGAAAATGGAGAAAAGGAGAAAAATATAGATAAATCCTTTAATGAAGAAATCATATTGGCCTAATGTTTAGTACCACAGCAAACAAAGATGCAACGTAATTACAGAGCAAAATAACACTTGCATTCATTGATCACTCATAACTTCTCGACTCTTCCACTATAGAGCTTAACAGGTATACCGAATAGGGATTCATTTCATTTGGATCTCCCAAATCTATTAGAAAGATTAGGTCAAGATATGATTGGCATAAGCATCACACAGTAAACTTTATGGCATAGTACAGTTTAGGTCTGGTATAACTGTATCACTCCTACTGCCAATACTAAGGGGATGAGTAACCTAAAGTCCCTAGCTTCTTTCTTGCACAGCCCACACACCTCTCTATTGGTAGAAATGAAGGGCGGGATTTTCCGCCATTTTGAAGCAGGAAACACACTTCAGAAACAGGAAGAAAAAGATCCATTGAAACTATCCCTCAGCAAGAAAGATCCCATCCCTGCCCAAGAGCGCGCTAAATGCCACGAACTTCGCATCACTTCCTTGTTGCGAGCAGCGCCAATACAAAAGGCACCAGCCGACTTTCACAAACATTGTGTAATGTTAATTAGATTAAGGAATCGAACGAGACAAGAATGGCTATTAACGCCCAAATGCAATTTTTGAGAAGTTAAACCGCCGTTTCACAAAACGAGAAAGGGCTGTGCAGATAAAAGTTCTAAATAAGCAAGAATTTCTTTATGATCGTTCTCTAAAATTCCCATAAAATACATAAATTGTTCAAAGGAAATTTTCTAAATCAAAGTCCCTCTCTCGAAGAAAAAAGCTTAGGTCAGAGAATGGCAATATTTCATAAAACAGCATATTCCTCACTGGAAGTAAATCGTTTTCACTTTTTTGGTCACAGATTTAAAAGGAAAAACCAGTGTTGCTCAACCTTGGAAAAGTTTAAGATAGGTGGACTTCAACTCCCAGAATACCTCAAGCCAGTCTGCTGCCTGGGGAATTCTGGGAGTTGAAGTCTTTCTATCTTTAAATCATCAACGTTGAGAAATACTGCAGAAAATTAACCAATTCACCCACCCTGCTTCGGTCTTCTGACATACTTTTCTGTTTATTTTAACCCCTCGGTTTGTTTTACGGCTAAAAAAGTGACACGTGCCACGAACACGTGGACAAACACACCTTTGTTTAAAGATTTGCAACTAGAGTTTGCAACTACGCCTAAAGCATAAAGTAAAAGCAAACCGCGTAGCGCGCGTTCCTTCAGCCTCCAGGTTCAGACTTGGGAGCATCCGACCAGCAGAAAGATACCTACGGTGAGGAAGGGGGGGCTCCTGGCCGCTTTGAAGAAAGGGCCGAGGCCCACCTAACCCTCCTCTCCACTTTCCGGGTGCCTCTACGGCCAGGAAGACCTTCCGACGCCGCGGAGCCTGCCCTTCCCGAGCTCTGGGAGGGCGCGCGTCGTTTTCCGGCTTTCCGGACTCTTCGGAGGCAAGATGGCGTCGAGCAGCGGGGTAGGTCATAGATTTCTGTTTTGTTCCCACAACGAAGGAAAAATACGGTTTCTGTTCTAGCTCATTTGCTGAGAATCGTAATACAGAGCCGGTAAGGACCTCCGCATTATTTCATCGGCGGAGATCTGGAGCGCCTCATGTTTTTCAGGGCCGTAAGAAAAGGTCCGACTTCAACTCTTGATAGGTTCTCTCTGCAATGCATGCGTGTAGCTGGGACCCCCAGGAGCCTCTATGGGCTTGGGCATAGTCACACCAGCATTTTGGGTGATACAGTGGCCTCACGAACGGAAATCGGGAAGCTCCCAGTATAAAACGATAGGCGATAGGTGCCCTCGTTAAAGGAGACTAAAAGGTTTGTTCCTGTGGTATGCAGACTTCATGGTTGCATACTAACTCTTGGATCCTAACTCCATCTTCCACAGAATCTAAAGGTGGTGAATTCTTTAATTTTAAATGATTTGTGCAAATAACTTAATTTCATTGTTATGAATCTCCTTTTATTGGATATCACTTTAACTATATGAGTGGGAGAAAAGTAGGGTCCACAGGTTTATGTAAGATCATTGGCGATTTTATTTTTAGCTACTTTCCTGTTGATTTCAAGTATGACATTAGCCACATAATGGGTTCACTATTAACGACCGTTTTTCACACGACAATTGCAGCATCTCCAGGGTCACATGATCAAAATTTGGATGCTTGGCAACTGTCTCTTATTTATGATGGTTGCAGTGTCCTGGGGTCATGTGATCACCTTTTGCAACCTTCTGACAAGCAAAGTCAATCGGGAAATCACATTCACTTAACAACCATGTTACTAACTTAACTGCAGTGATTCACTTAACAATTGTGGCAATAAAGGTTGTAAACTGGGGCAAAACTCAACAAATGTTTCACTTAGCAACACAATTGTGGTCATAAGTCGAGGACTACTTTTAAAGTTGTATAGAGTTGGGATATTGTATTAAGTAAGAAACGATGGTTTACAGATCATAGGAGCTGGATTTATACAGTATGAAGCCACGGAAATACAGAACAGAATAGAATAATCTTTTCTTAAAAACTTCCAGTATTTGAGCATTCACAATTTCTGGAAGCCAGTTGTTCCACTGGTTAATTGTTTTAACTGTCAGGAAATTTCTTTTTAGTTCTAGGTTGCTTCTCTCCTTGATTAGTTTCCATCCATTGTTTCTTGTTCTGCCCTCAGATGCTTTGGAGAATAACTTGACTCCCTCTTCTTTGTGGCAATCCCTGAGATATTCCTATCATGTCATCCGTAGTCCTTCTTTTCATTAAACTAGACATATCCAATTCCAGCAATTGTTCTTATATCTTTTAGCCTCTCCCTGATCATCTTTGTTGCTCTTCTCTGCACTCTTTCTAGAGTCAACATTTTTTACATCATGGTGACCAAAACTGGATGCAGTATTCCAAATGTGGTCTTACTAAAGTGGTATTAACACCTCACGTGATCTTGATTCTATCCCTCTGTTAATGCAGCCTAAAACTGTTTGTTTTTTTGGCAGCTGCAGCTCACTGCTGGCTCATATTTAAGTGATTGTCCACTAGAATTCCAAGATCCCTCTCACAATTCCTACTATTGAGTGAGGTACCATCTCTACTGTACCCGTGCATTTGGTTTTTCTTGTCTAAATGTAGAACCTTACTTTTTTCACCATTGAATTTCATTTTTTTAGATAGGGCCCAATGTTCAAGTCTGTCAAGATCCTTCTGTATCTTAAGCCTATCTTCTGGATTGTTGGCTATTTGTGCCAGCTTGGTGTCATCTGCAAATTTGATGAGTTCCCCATCTGTCCCTTCATCCAAATCATTGATGAAGATGTTGAAGAGCACAGGACCTAAAACAGAGCCTTCGGGTATACCACTGCATACTTCCCTCCATGTAGATGAAGTTCCATTGAGCACTACATGTTGAGTGCGGTTGGTCCATCTGGTGGTGATGCTGTCTAACCCACATTTTTCTATCTTATCAAATAGTAGGTTGTGGTCTACTTTATCAACTGCCTTACTGAAGTCCAAGTAAATTATATTTATAGCATTCCTCTGGTCCACTAATTTTGTCACCTGGGCAAAGAATGCAATAAGATTTGTCTGGCATGATCTGTTTTTGACAAACCCATTTTTGGCTTTGGGTTATGATTTTGTTTGCCTCTAGATGTTCACTGATTTGTTGCTTGATTATCTTTTCCAGAATCTTCCCAGGTATTGAGGCTGATAGGTCTGTAATTTCCTGGATCCATTTTTTCCCCTTTTTTGAAGATGGGAACTCCATCAGTTCTTTTCCAGTCCTCTGGTAGTTCCCCAGTGCTCCAGGATCTTTGAAAAAATTTAGTTCAATGGTTCTGAGATCATGTCTGCCAGTTCCTTCAGAACCTTGGGGTGTAATCCATCTGGTCCTGGTGATTTGAACTCGTCTAGGGTGGACAGGTGCTGACTTACGATTTTCTTGCCTAATTTAACTTCTGTTTCTAATCTATTTTTTACGGTACTGTTTTTGATAGGTTGGACTGTTTTTTTTCCTTTGTGTAAAGATGGATGCAAAAAATTAGTTAAGTACTTCTGCTTTCTCCCTGTTGCCTGTCACCTTCTTGCCACTTTATCCCACTAATCGGCCAATTGTTTCCTTGACTTTTTTCTTGTTTTTAGCATTGTTGAAAGAAGCTATTTTTGTCACAAGACTTAGTTCATTTTGAGCCTTAGCTTTCCTCACTTCTGTCATGGTTCCTATTGACAGAGACAAATAAAGCAGAACTCTGAGGCTTGGAGATTCCTCAAAGAACATGTTTATTGATACAGAGTATCGGTACTTTAAAAAAAAAACCAAGTCTGAAGAGATGCATAACAATTCCCAATACAAAGTTAAAAAAATCCCACCCCCAAATCTATGCAAGCAACTACGTTTCCCCACTCGGTTTGTTGGTGGGCTTTTCATGAAACGCCCAGCCTGCAGTCTTGGGAGCAGCCGATGACCTTGGTTCCCATGAAATAAAGTCCGACAGAGAAAGTCTGTTTTGTCTAGCACAGGCATGTCAAACTTGCAACCTCACATGACGTTGCCCGACGTATCGGAGCTTTTTCGCCATTGCCGGCAATGGGGTGGGCGCGGCTCTGGTATGATGAAACCAGTCTGCGGGCCGGCAGTTTGACATCCCTGGTCTAGCACAACACCTGGCAAACCCCCTCCCTCTGTGCTATGTGGCAACTAGGAATGAGAAGTAAAAAGATCTCTGCAACCATGCTTATTCTAAAGTTGACAGTCGGCTCCTCTTCAGAAAGAAAGAGTCTCCTTCAGGGGAAACAGAAATCACGTTATCCATCCCCTCGGGCTTGTAAGGGTACTTATCATAACATTTCTTTATTAACCTATCTGCCTTCACATTTGCACATTTCACCCATGTAGCCTCTGAAAAGGGGTAACCTTTCCACTGGACAAGGTATTGTAGCTTTCCCTTGTGCAATCTAGAGTCCAGAGTATGTTTAATCTCATAATGTGTCTTTCTCTCCACCATCACTGGGCCAGGTGGCTTTTTTGGAATGGGTCTTAAGGTGGATTCTGACACTGGTTTTAAAAGACTGCAATGAAACAAGGATGGTTTTTCCCCAACAATCGTGGAAGCTTTAACTCCACCGTAACAGGGTTTATGATCCTGACAATGTGAAAAGGACCAAGGAACTTTGGACCCAATTTCTTGCTAGACAATTTTAACTGTAGATATTTCGTTGAAAGATAAACTAATTGCCCAATATAAAAAGGTTTTTGAGGGGAACGTCATTTGTCTGCTTGCTCCTTGTAAACCTTTGTGGCTTTAGCCAATGTTTTCTTCACATTCACTCAAACACCCTGGAAAGATGTCACCCATTGATCCAAGGTTTGGGAAGTAGGTGGTTCCTATGGGAACTCAGGCATGGGCACAAAATCTCTACCCATCACTATTTTGAATGGGGTGAGACCAGTACTATTGCACAGTAGTATTGTAGGCAACGTCTGCAAAAGGTAAAAGGTCAGCCCAATTCAACTGCTGGTAATTCACATAACACCTGAGATACTGTTCCACCATTGCGTTAGCTTTTTCAGCGACACCATTAGTATTCGGATGAAAAGCAGATGAAAGCCCCTGGAAGGACCCAATCAGTTTAACAAATTGCCTCCAAAGTTTTGCAGTAAACTACACCCCCCTGTCAGAGATAATCCACTTTGGGGCACCATGGAGCCAGTATATGTGCTGCAAAAATAGTTTGGTTAGTTTCTGGGCAGAAGGAAGCCCTGAGCAAGCGATGAAATGTGCCTGTTTGGAAAATAAATCAATCACAGTCCATATCACAATGTTTCTCTTTCTCTCAGATAACTCTACTATAAAATCTATGGCTATCTCCTCCCAAGGCTGAGAGGGGTCGGCCACTTGCTGCAATAAACCTGGCGGTTTTCCGGGACGTTTCTTCATGGTAGTACAAGTGGCATAACTTTTTACATAACTCTCAATGTCTTTTTTCATTTTTGGCAACCAAAATTGCCTGCGCACTAGATGCAATGTTTTTAAAAATCCAAAGTGACCCACTTGCTTAGCGTCATGACTCTGTTGCAACACCTGGAGTCTGAGGCTTTCTGGGAGGTATAACTTAGAACCTTTCCAAGCTAATCCCCCTCTTAAAGTCAATATAGACCTGTTATCTTTGAACCAGGCATCAGTCTCTAACTTCTCCTTTAGTTCCTTTAATGATCGATCGTCAGGACCTGCAGAGGGTCTGTGTATGTGTGATCTGGTTGTTATTTGGGATGCAGACTGGGGCAAAGGAATAATGGAGTTAATCACTTCCTCTCTGTTGCTTTTGAACTGGAGCATTCTGAACAAGGCATCCGCCAGAAAGTTCTTGCCCCCAGGAATATATTTTAAGGTGAAATTAAAACAGTTGAAATATTGAATGCATTGAACTTGCCTGGGGGATAATTTACAAGGGGTTTTGAGAGCCTCCTAGTTTTTGTGATCAGTCCACATCTCAAAAGGTAATTCCCCCCCCCCCCTTCCATGAAATGACTCCATGTCAGCAACGCCAACGAACTGCAAAAGCCTCTTTCTCCCAAACTTTCCCACCTCCTCTCTGTCTCAGTTAATCTCTGGGAAGTGTAAGCGCAAGGTTGTAATTCTCCCCTGTGATTTTTTGTGTAACAGAACAGCACCCTCGGCCACGTCACTTGCATCAGCTTGAATGATGAATTGCTGCCCAGGGTCAGGGTGTTTTAGGATCGGTTCAGCTGCAAAGAGTCTTTCTAGGTTTTCGAATACCACTTGGCATTCTAATGACCATTGCAATGGCTGACAAGATCGGGGTTTCCCCCCCCCCTTGCCTGTTTTGACTAAGTCAATGATTGGCATGGCTATCCTTGCAAAAGAAGGAATAAATTGACAATAAAAGTTGGCAAACCCTAGAAAGCTTTGAAGCTGCTTACGGGTGCGTGGGAGCTGCCATTCCAAAACTGCTTTGACTTTGGCAGGATCCATTTTTACTCTCTCATTTGAAATCTGAGTCGATGGGTGCCTGGTTAAATTTGCATTTTGACAGTTTTGCATACAGTTCGGCTTTCAATAGTTTTTCAATACATCACAGACTAATTTGATGTGCTCATCTATGGTTTCAGTGTAGATAAGGATGTCATCAAGATAAACTAAAACCCCTTTGTGTAAATGATCATGGAGCACTTGATTTATCAATTGCATAAATACAGCAGGAGCCCCTTGCAGTCCAAAAGGCATTACTTTAAATTGGAAACTCCCCCCAAAAATCATAACTTTTGACCACACTAGTGATGAAAACTTTGAAAGCAGGCCGATCATACTGATCATGGATTTATTTTTCCTCCTAGCCGATATAGAGAATTGGATAAGATGCAAGTTATATAGTTCCTGAATCTGGGTGCACAATAGATGTTAATGTAGAAGTGAGATGGAAGAGTGAATGTGCCGCTTGAGTGCTTGGTGACAGGGAAGTACTGAATATAAAAAATGTCCTCTGGCTAAGAAGTGCAGTTCATAGGGCTTCAAATTAAAACATTCCAAGAGATGGCTATCCAGTTTCTGGTTGAGTACATCCAGCGAAGGAGAATTCACTCGTACTTAGTGCTGTAATCAAACAGTTTTTATTTGGAAGTTTTTAATAATGACTAAATGTCTGTGGAGATTCTCAATCATCCAGGTCATGGTTGAAAAAGCACATTTGGGTTAATAATGACTAGAATCGCTCTTCCTGCAACTTAAAGGCATTGTTCTCTATCCTTCATTATGGGATACAGATAGCCCTCGTTTAAGCACAATTGGGACCAGCAACTCCCTTGCTAAGCAACACTACCATTAAGCAAGACATGTGACTGATGGACTTACAACCTCATTTCTGCTCCAGTTGTTAAGCAAGACATCAGAACTTGCAATTTTACTGTCAGCTTTTTCATTGACTCTGCTTGTCAGAAATCAACTGTGAAGTACAAAAATGGTAATTACATGACGGTGGGACACTGCAACAGTTGTAAATGCCTGTTGTTTGCAAAATGCTTGAATCTTGTTCATGTGACCACGGATGGTGTGATGGTCTTGCCATAAAAGTTACTTTTCAGTAACTTAAGAATGGTCACTAAACAGAGCAGTTGTTTAGCAAGATCTACCTGTATAGACAGCAAGTTGTGATACTTCTTCATGTACTTAAGTGCTCTTCTATTACCCCTCTTTTTTTGTAAAGGCAAACACATATCCAATTTCCTCAGTTTTACTCCTAAGACTTAGTTTTGAATTCGTGCAATAAGCTCACCAAGAGGATAGATAGTTATCTGTCAGAGATAGTGTAATTTGATTTCCTGCACCAGTCCTTCCTCAGATTGCCCAATCTATGCATCTGATAAAGTGAGCTGCAACTTACAAATACTTAGTTTTTTAAGTAAAATTTGTTAGTTGGAAGAGGTGATACCATACTCCTGATTTTTTCTCCCACCATTGATTAACATAGTTCTCCTCCTACAAATCACCAAGCAGATGTTTATTTATTAAATAAGTTCATACGGCCAACCAATTGACAGTGACACCAGGTGGCTACAGCAATAAAAAGCTGCAATAACAATAAGACTTATATACCGCTTCAAAGCGCTTTACAGCCCTCTCTAAGCAGTTAACAGAGTCAGCATATTGCCCCCCCCCCAACAATCTGGATCCTCATTTTACTGACCTTGGAAGGATGGAAGGTTGAGTCAACCTTGAGCTGGTCAGGATTGAATTCCCAATACCTTCTCTCCCCCTCCTCCCCGCCCCCAGTGATAATCCAGCTTGGATTTAAGGAGAAAAAATTCCCTTTCCAACTCTATAATATGAATTAAAAAATATGAACAGAATTGACTGAGCCTGAAATTGGTATAAACATGTTTCCTTTCAGTGTGTCTCTACTTTGTAAAGTATTTACTATTACCCTTCTTTAGTATAGATATAACATACTGATATTGTCCAATCATTCACACAGTGTTCCATATTTGTTGACCTAGAGCTGCCTGTTTTTTTGCCATTCTAAATGGTTCAGTCAATATTTTTTCAGTACCTGGTACTTGTCCCTCAAGTTTCAGTGGAGTTTGTTTCTGAATGTATTCTTTCTTTACAAATGTTTTTTTTTGTTATTTTATAGTAGCATTTGTAAAGAGTTGCAGTAGTCTTTCTATGTTCCTTTAATCTCACTTCCCTCTTTCACTCTTCTTCCATGGTTGTATTAATGTATTTTTATCTTACCAGTGCATTTTCTGTGATTTTATTGATAGCCATTCATTAGATATATATTCTGCCTTTATTTTATATAACTTAAGCCAATGTACATTATGCTGTTTCTCCATAACAACAATCCTATGAGATAGAGAGATTGAAAGAAAGTGATTATTTCAAGGTTGCCCAAGTAGTTTCTGGGCCTAATGATAGATAAGTATTCTTGTTGGACGGGTTTCTAATCCAACACTTTAATTTCTATACTAACCTGACTTTTTAAAAATATTTTTAATAGTCTGTAAAATATCTGGTGGGTTTTTTTTTGTTTTAGTATTTTTTATTTATTATCTGTTTCATGGAGGACAGACATGCAGACCTGTGTATGTGTGAGGGAGGGCAGCCTAGCTAGGCAACAACCTCCAAAATCACATCTAGAAGCAGGAATTGGTAAACCATTTCTGTATTATTGTTGTATGGCTGTGGCTGCTAAGCCTACCATGAAATGCTGTTGTGATTTCCAACAAACCTATCTTTTGATTTCATTGGAAAAGTTTTTTTGAAATTACAAGCTAGGCAAGTGAGTAGTTGAATTTAATTCCTTTCTACCTGCTTAGTTTATGAATGCAGCTAAAAGTCCTTCAAAAGACTACAGCTTCTTTTTATTATTTAGGAGAAAAGTGAAGCAGCTAGTAAATTGCCTTCTCTCAGGCACGGGAAACTTTGATTTATTATAGTATTGTTCAGTGTAGTTCAATCTGGAAAATACCCTCCTTGCCACCTTATTAATTTTTGCCTTGTAAATCATCTTTATTATTCTTCCTGGAAAAAAATAAGCAGTGATTTAGGTATGACAGGCTTGAAACTGCTTAACATGCCCCAGAAATAAATGAAACAAGGTTTTAAGCTGTTTGGGGCTTTTTTGGTAGAATTTGCACTGGGTTCTGTTTTAGGTTTTTGGCAATATAAAAGTAGGAGGAAGCTTTGATTTCAGTACATTGTTTTCACTTGAAACTTTCATTTCTGTGCACTCAATAATATAATTGTGAAAAAGAAAATATGAAAATGTTGATACTTTGAGACATAAAATTTATGAATAGTCTGCATTCTCCCCTTACTCAACTATTTTATCATGTTAAAATGTTAAAAGAATGTGCCTAGTTTCTGAAAACTAGGAGGCTCTTTGATTCTTGCTCTCTTCTCAGAACTATCTGGATTATGGGAACAAGGGCCTGATATAAGAGTTCTCCATTTGGCAATCAACACGTCTTACAGGCAGTCCTTGACTTATGATCACAATTGAACCCAAAATTTCCATTGCTAAACAAAACAACTGTTAACTGAGTTTTGCCCTATTTTATGACCTTTCTTGCTACAGTTACCGTGTTTCCGCCAAAATAAGAAGTTGCTTGATTTTGAGGGGGTGGGTGTAATATAAACCCTACCCCAATAATAAGACCTAGTTTTGGGGCGAGACGCATGCCTAAAAATCAAGCTAGGGCGGGGGTGGGGGGGTGAAACTGCCCCATGGGCCCCGCACCCACTTACTAGGCCTCCCATGAATCGACACCTGCCTCTCCTCGCCGGCCCACTTCTACAGCGTCCCCCAGCCTGCATTTCACAGTCAGAGGCCTCTCTGGAAGGCCTCTGCAACCGAGAACCGAGCTATAGTTTTAATTGTAGCTTGGTTCTCAGCTGCAGAGGTCTTCCGGAAAGGCCTTTGACTGTGAAATGCAGGCCGGAGCTCCATTCTCAGCTGCAAGATGAAGCTGCTCCTTCGGCTGCAGAAGAAGTGGGCCGGCTGAGTGGGGCTGTTGGTGCCGTTGCTGCGAGGTGAGTGGAAAAGACACCCCCTGGAAATAAGACCTGGTGCCTCTTTTGGAGGCAAATAATAATAATAGTAGTAGTAGTAGTAGTAGTAGTAGTAGTAGTAGTAGTAATAATAATAATAATAATAATAATAATAATAATAATAATAATAATAATAATAATAATAATAATAATACTGTGTCTTATTTTCAGGGGAACGTGGTAAGTGAATCACTGAAGTTGTTAAGTTAGTAACATGGTTGTAAAGTGAATTTGGCTTCTTCATTGACTTTGCTTATCAGAAGGTTGCAAAAGGTGATCACATGACCCCAAGACACTTGCACTTTCATAAATACATGCCAGTTGCCAAGCATCTGAATTTTGATCATGTGACTCTGGGGATGCTGCAATGATTGTGTGAAAAACAGTCATAACTCACTTTTTAAAATGCTATTGTAACAGTCACTAAATGAGTGGCTGTAAGTCAAGGACTATCTGTATGCAGCTCCATAGTAAAATGAACAATTTAACTTTAGTAGAACAATATATATGGTACTCAAATGAAGGCAAACATACACATCCCAGAATAATGTTGCAGGATCCAACCTGGGTCGGTCACTGGAATCAGAGGTTTTGTCTTCCAAGCTTTTGGACTTGTGCTGGAGCCCATCTTCAGGGAACTTCTCTCTAGCAGAGTGTGTGCTGTTCTGTGTGTGGTATTTATAGTGCCTGTTGTAAGTAGTTTTTTAGATTGGGGTGTGTTGATGGCTAGGAAGCTGGCGTTTGCTTGTGCTGCCCTGCCCTCGCCTTCTAAGTACTTGATAGGCCCATCAGACAGAAATCATCTTTGCAGTAGTGGCAAATATCTGTAGGTCGGGTGTAGGATGAGGTGAAGGTTCGTTCTCCAAGCTTGTGGGCTGGTTTCCGAACATTTCGCTACCAGGCTAGGTAATATCTTCAGCAGAGTTTAGGGGATGTCAGTGTCAGTGTTCTTCTGTTTATAATAGCTTGAGGTATGGGTGTGTCAAATGAGGTCTTGTGAGGTTACATCAGGTCATGGTCATCGGGAGGTTAAATGCTGGTGGGGGGGGCTTGCGTGGGTTGGTTGGTTGGCTGTGTGTTTGATTTGGATTCTGAGACATTCGTAGGCTGGTTTAGGTCAATGTGTCTGTTGATGGAATTGCTTGTGGAGTGCCAGGCTTCGATGAACTCACAAGCATGGCGGGTGGTAGCGTGGCCGATGATTCTTGTGTTGCTCCAATCAATCTGGTGCTGTTTGGTGTGGTGTGGGTAGAGATTAATGATTTGGAGTCATGGCATTTGACTGCCAACCGGTGTTCGTAGATCCTGGTTTTCAATTGACATGATGTTTTTCCCATGTAGAATTGGTTGCAATGGTTACAGTTGATTTTGTAGATTACATTGTTTCTTTCATCCTTTTATATCTTGTCTTTGGTTCTGGATAATTCCTGGTGGAGTGTGGCTGTGGGTTTGTGGGCTATTGCTATTCCTAGGGCAGTGGTGGTGAACCTATGGCACGGGTGCCAGAGGCGGCACTCAGAGCCCTCTCTGTGGGCACGTGCGTCGTCACCCCAGTCCTAGGCCTTCAGCTGGGTTTTATAAAACCTTTTTTCTTTAGGCCTCTGTCACCATGTGCAAAAAAAAAAAAAAAAGGTTCAATCAGTCAATTTCAACTTCTTGCGGGAAAAAAAAAGTTCTTGCAAAGTTGGAATTGATTGATTGAACTTTTTAGTCCCATCCAGTCTGCCGTTACCACTGCGGCCATGCCCACCCAATTGGCCACGCCCACCCAATGGGCCATACCCACCCGGCACTTGACGATGCATAAGTGGGTTTTGGGTTGCAGTTTGGGCACTCGATCTCTAAAAGATTCGCCATCACTGTCCTAGGGGTTGGAGAATTCTGGCTGTCATTTGTGACATCCCTTTTGTGTATGGTAGGATTAGTTTTTGCGTGGTGCTTGGCTGTGTGGTGTGTTATGGTTTGGCTGCTGTGTGTCATCTTGCTGGTGACTCCTTAATGTCAATCTGTCACAATTGGAGTCAATTCACATAAATACAAACATCCTTGTGACACCATGATCAACTACAAGATACTGCTAGTTGTTTAGTAATGATCAAACTCATTGAACTGATAATGACAAAAAACTATTGTTATCAAGTTATAACAGAATACATCTGAACATATAGAAGCAGAACAAATTAAAATACTGTAGTACAATTCCAGGTATGTATGGTTTAGAGCTGACTATTTGCTATATAAAAACAACTCTGCTTTTATTTATCCCTAAACCTACATAAACCTGTAATTCTCAAAATGTCTTTTAATGTTAGTCCAGATAATTTGAGATACTATAGATGGATAGGCAATGACTTCGAAGGACAAAAGGGGTTTTTAGGCATTTTGTGTATAATGTCTTTATTGTAGAAACTAAAGAATGTTTAAAGAAAGAACTAAATTAAAGTTTATCAGTTGATAAAACAAAAGTGAGACCTAGTGTGGTGTAATAGTTAAAGTGTCAGGTTAGAAACGAAGAGACTATGAGTTCTTGTCCTGACTTGGGCACAAACCCAGCTGGGGGATTTGGGTTAGTACTCAAGACTTAGGAAGGAGACAATGGCAAACCACTTCTGAAAAATCTTGCCAAGAAAACTACAGGGATTATTAGTCCAGGCAGTTCCCAGGAGTCAATACTGATTCAAGGCACCCTGCCCCCCCAAAAAATCACAAAGTAAATGGGGTATTTGAAATCAGTTGCTACTTTATCAAGTCTCTTCATAACTGCGTTCCGCGTGTAGTTTGGGCTAAGAGATCCAGAATAGAAATTGATGCATGGAAATATATTGCTGAGCTATGGTAGGTTGTAGGAGAAAAATCTTACTGAGATTTCTAAACTCCTACTGAAATCCTGGAAACAAAGCTGTGATAGTGGAAAAATAACAAGCAGAGCTCTGACATTAAAGTGCTTGTGTAGAACTGCTTGACTAATTTTAATTTTGATGTGTTATTCTAACTATCCCTTAGGCTCAGGCTTAGTAACAATTTAAAGCTGTAAAACGTAATTTAAAATTAAAGCCTTTTTTCTTCTCATGTTCTAGATTGATGACATAATTTGAGAAATAATAGGAATTAATATTTTTCAAAGCAAATTAACAAAGTATAAGTATGGTGTCCATTTAAACAAATCTGGCGAAGGGGAATTTTTCTGGGTAATTAATTCCACTATTGTATTGCTTTTCTTGTAAAAAAAAATGTTCCCTAACATTCAGTGATAATCTGCCTTCCTATAATTTTAGTCGAATATTTTGGGTCTTTCTGTCTGAGAAAGAGAGAGCTAGACTTTTTTCTGTATGACATCCTTTCAGACACTTGAAGGGTATAATCACAGCTCTCCTTGGTCTTCTCTTGTCAAGACTTAAGATGCTGTTCTGTGATAGACTTTGACTATAGAAAAAATGGAACCATTACTTCTCATGATTTAGAATGGATATTTCTATTGATGTAGCCTAAAATTTCACCATGTATGCACACTGCCTAAAGAGATTGCCGACCCTTGTGGAATTCAGCTGTTGAGATTTTTAAAAAGTTTTATTCCTTACCAGACTTTCTCAGTTCTGTAGCTTTTAGAATTTGCCTGGTACTGTGTTTTCCCGAAACTAAGACAGGGTCTTATTTTTTTTTTTTTGCACCAAAAGACCCATTAGGTCTTATTTTTGGCAGATGTCTTAATTTGCGGCCACCTGCCCACTCCATCCCACCATGTGGTTGCTCACAGCTGCAATGGGTCAGGACAGCGTGTGTCATACCAGTGCCGCCGCCACGAATTGAGGCGAAGCAGGTGGGAGGATGGAGCTGACCCACGCGCCCCACACCTGCTTACCTTGGCCCCACAGCCAGGCCACCCATGCCCCACCACCTGCCTTGCCTCACGGTGGCACCACCCACCAGCAGCAGGAGCCTCGGCCACCAGGAGCCCGGCCACTTGGCTGGTTGCTTGCAGTCACAACGGGGCAGAAGAGCATGCATTGCACTGGTGTTGCCGCTGCCACGAGGTGAGGTGAGGCAGGTGGGGAGTGGAGCTGCCTCATGTGCCCCATACCCGCTTACTTCAGGGTCCCCGCAGCCAGGCCATTCCCTGCTCGGCAACCTCCCCCCCACCTGCTCAATGACCCAGCTGCCTGCCCACCTCTTCCCTTTCATTCACCTCCCGAGCCGGACTGCCATGCTACGGAGGATGAGCAGGGGAAGCTCAGTCGTCTTACCCGGTCCCCCTCCACCGTTTTGAAGCCGGGGGGGGAGTGATGGAGAAAGGCTCTGCTATCGCTGCGCAACAGCTGCGTCCACTGTTAGAAGGACTTTCTTTGGTCCCAGATGCCTCCGCATTGCCCCACAGATCACCTGCCCGGCAGCTGCCGCTGCTTCCTTCTTCTCTGCCTGCCTCACGCTGCCTGCTCCCTGTTTCAGAGCCAGGAGGGAGTGATGGCTGCACAATAGCCGCAATAGGGGCTTTCTTCGGTCCTGGCCACCCTGTTTCGCTCCGCAGATCACCTGCCCAGTAGCAGCCTCCTCCTTCTCTGCCAACTCTCCTGTGGCTTGCGCTGTGACCGGACAGAGCAAACCTCTCCTGCTGCCTCCCTCTGCCTGCCAGATACCCGCCAAAGCCGGGTGTCTGGCAGGAGGAGGGAGGTGGCAGAGGAGGCTTGCACCGCCCATTCCATTGGCTTCCCCTGTCTGCCCTGGGAAGCTTTGTAAGCCGTTGCAGCTGCGGGCAAGCAGATAGTGGGAGAGAGTGGGCGGGAGGCCATGGGAGAGTTAGTGGTTGGAATCACGCTAATGCAGTCTTTAGAGCGCCCCTGCCACCAGCCCTGGTATAACTCTCCCACTGCTGTGTGGGCAGAGCCACAAATGGGGTTGGTGGCCGAAACCGCCAGCCCGGGGATGATGCAGAAAGCCTACCACTGGCCTCCAGAGCTCCACCATTGAAACCATACAATACAGGCAGCAAATGTGGAGCAGGCAGAGTGATGCAGTGCAACAGGACCCAAGCGGTAAGCGGTGGAGTAGGAAGAAGCGGCTCCTGCTGGGCAGATGATCTACAGGGTGAGGTGGGGCTGGCACGGCCCAAAGAAAGCCTCTCCAGCAGCAGACGTGGTTGTTGTGCAGCAGCAGCAGAGCCTTTCACTGTCACTCCTCCCTGGCTTTGAAATGGCAGAGGGGGACCGGATAAGGCAATCGAGCCTCCCCCACATATCCTCCATAGCATGGCAGTCTGGCTCAAGAGGGGAGTGAAAGGCAAGAGGTGGGCAGGCAGCCAGGTCATTGAACGGGTCGGGAGAGGCCACTGAGCGGGGAATGGTCTATGGGGGCCCTGAAGTAAGCGGGTGTAGGGTACGTGGGGCAGTTCAACTCCCCCACCTGCCTCACCTCAACTCCCGGTGGTACCAGTACGATGTGCACTCTCCTGCCCTATTGCGGCAGTGAGCAACCAGATGGTGGGATGGAGTGGGTAGGCTCTTAACCACAGCTTATTTTTGGGATAGGGCTTGTCTTAGGCGCACGTCAAAAAATCAGGCTAGGGCAGTGGTGGCAAACCTATGGCACGGGTGCCAGAGGTGGCACTCAGAGCCCTCTCTGTGGGCACGCGCGCCATCACCCCTGTCCTAGGCCTTCAGCTGGGTTTTATAAAACCTTTTCACTTTAGGCCTCCGCCGCTGTGTACAAAAAAAAAGGTTCAATCAATCAGTCAATTTCAACTTCTCATGGGGGAAAAAAAAGATCTTGCAGGGTTGGAATTGATTGATTGAACTTTTTAGTCCCACCCAGTCTGCTGTTACCACTGCAGCCACGCCCACCCAATGGGCCACACCCACCCGGCACCCGATGATGCATAAGTGGGTTTTGGGTTGTAGTTTGGGCACTCGGTCTCTAAAAGGTTCGCCATCACTGGGCTAGGGCTTATTTTCTGGGTGGATCTTATTTTCGGGAAAACACTGTAGCATATAATAGTTGAGACTTATGCTTTCTGTATAAATATTGTCTGTTCATGCTTTTCCCGTGTAAGAGTTTTTAGAGAAAATGAGTCTCCTACAAGCCAATAATTTATATTATTTATATTATTGTCAACACCAGAGCTTTTTTGTTAATTGAACGTTACATTCTTTCAATCATAGGCTAAAAACCTAGACTTCCGCCGAAAGTGGGACAAAGATGAATATGAGAAGCTTGCAGAGAAACGACTTACAGAGGAAAGAGAGAAGAAAGATGGTTAGTAGTATGCTGACTATGCAATGCACTGCTCTATTTCATTAGTAGTTGCTAAATCAGTTTGTAGAATGAGAGGTACAAAGGACAACATTTCATAGGGAAGATTTAGCCACCTAAAGTCACCTTGTAGGGGAGATGGGCGGCATAATAGATAGATACATAGATAGACAGACTTACAAATAGTCACTTTATTTTATGTTCTTTTAAACATTGTAAAAACCTTATTTCCTGTTTAATTTACTCATATTGAACAATTAAGAAGTTAGGCTTATTTGATCTTAGATTTGGAGGAATTAAAATTAAGTTAAGAACTTTCTTGGGCAATAGAAGAAAAAACAATATTTACTGATTAAAATGAAGGTTTTATATTTCAAGGGTATATCAAATCATTCTCTCATCTAACTGTCTGTCTATCCTCATTAATTTTTTTAAATTTATATTTTAGGCAAACCAGTACAGCCTATCAAGCGTGAGCTTCTGCGGCATCGAGACTACAAAGTGGATCTGGAATCCAAATTGGGAAAAACTATTGTTATTACCAAAACTACTCCTCAGTCTGAGATGGGAGGGTAAGGTGACAGAGATTTTGTGTATTATTGTACTAAACATCTGATTAACAGAGAAATTTAGCAACTAAACTTCCAGTACTCTTTTTTCATAATGTGTTTGGAAAGAGTGGGCAGGTGATTGAACAAACTGAAATGAATCTGAACAAGATTGATAACAGGCTAGAGTGGAAAACTGGATGGATTTTTGGCAATTTCAACTCTACAGTCACCAGGTTGATCACTGTGGTGATGGGGAAGGGCCCAATGTACGTTGGTCCTAATTTCTTAGATAGTTGTCTGGACTGCAGAAATTTGGTGGAGAGGTACACTTCATCTCCAGTTTTAAAATCTTTTTGAGGAGCTTTCTTTTTGTCGGTGTATTTCTTTAAGCCTCCCTCGCATCTTCTAGTGCATTGTGGATGACTGGCCACATATTTTGCAGGGTTTTAATCCAATCGACTAGTGAGGTAGTGGCAGAGGGTATGTTGTGGGAATTCTGGCATAGAAGCAAATTCCTAGCTGGTGGCCACATGGAATGATGTGTACCCCATGCTATTGTGGACCGAATTGTTATCTGCCACTTCTGCAAATGGTAAAAGGTCCACCCAGTCGTTTTGATAGTTAATGTAGCAATGGAGGTACTGCTCCAGCACTCCATTTGTATGTTCATAAGCTCCATTAGTTTGAGGATGGTGCGAGGAACTAAGTCCTTGAGAGGTTTCCAATAGCTTTAGGAATTCTTGCCAAAATTTAGATGTAAACTGTTACCGTTGGTGTGAAATGATTCTCTCTGGAGCTCCATGGATAATTGTCCCACTTACCGGGGGGTTGTTTTCTCCTCCACTGTCACTCTCCAGAGTAGTCTCAGCTCCCTTGGTCAGAGTTCCCTCACCATCACTAGAGGATGGGATGAACTCAGGTCTTGAGATGGTTGTATGGGAGGAGTTTGACTCTGTTGCTCCCGAGGACGTGGACAGGGTCTTGGGGAGGCTGAATGCAACCACATGTTTGTTAGATCCGTGTCCCTCCTGGCTGGTACTGGCAGCTCGGGAGGGTACACGAGCCTGGCTCCAGGGAATTATTAACGCTTCTTTGCAGGAGGGTGTCTTCCCTGC